>NC_092806.1:28620873-28920873 GCF_040954645.1 Diabrotica undecimpunctata | reverse complement strand
ATTTGTTTTAAATTATTATCACTACAGCTATAGTATATAACTATAGTATTTAACTGAATAGGCTGAGGAGGGGAGAACTGTTTGTTTCAAGTTGATCATTCAGAATTGTCTGTATTTTTAAATTTGTTTATTTCCATAGATTCTAATAAAGATAGCTTAAGGCCTTTATTTTGGATGTGAAGAATTTGAAATTCGTCATTAAAAAAATGATTATGGTCTAGAAGGCGAAGTGTGTACGTAGAATCTGTTTTTATTATTCAAAACCCTTTTATGTTCTGCTATACGTTTGTTAAAAGTTCTACCAGTTGGACCGATGTAAGTTTTTGGGCAGTCGCCACATTTAAGTTCATATACACCACTGTGTAAGTGCTTTTTCTTTTGGCTCTTGTTGTTTTTAATATATTTGCCTAAATTGTTGTTTGTTCTAAAGGCTCTCCGTTCGGCTCGCGGAGATAAGAATACGGCCGAGGTCAAAGGGCCCTGCCTGTCGTAAGAGGCGACTAATGGGTAGGAACTGAGAGGTGGAGAGCCATCGCTGAGGTGTCGGGTCTGTAGAAACGCACTCGAGGCGCTTAGGCGTCACGGTCACCGGTCTACATTCCTAGTATCCGAGACGAGACTCTCGTGGGACCACTCTACTCTCATTCCAAGAGAACCAGGCGAGGTTGAACGAGCTGGGCCCGTACACACCTCTTTTGGCCTTACACCACCAATCGTGGTGTCGGTGTCTCGGCACGCCTGGAGATTTAAAAGTGGTAGAGGAGAGATCCTCGGCGGCGACCTGTCTACGTGCGAGGTGGAAATTCCTCTGCCTGCGTCACCTATCCGCCCGTGGGAGGGGATAACAGATGGGTGAGGTAATCGCAACATAGGTACTACGGGGGAGGTAGAGCCCCGCGATGCGTATGCAACGCGCCACCTTCATTTTGGTGCAGGACTCGTAGGGGCAGTGGAGGCGCTAACGGTTGTATACCGAAAGGCCAGGTAGACCAGGGTACTGCCAATTTTAATTGGAGGGCACAAAGCACAGCTATGTTCTAAAGGCTGGTGTTATTCCTTTCTTTTTTATGTGTTTGGCTATTTTTGTTGACAGGTTTTTCTCATTTTGATGGTTTGTTTTAATTTTATTGAAATTCTTGAAACTGGAATTTTATTTAATTATCAAATAAATATCAAAATCATAATAATACAATATATTAAATGCGGAATTTATAAAATCAGAGGGAAGAATTTGGAATCTTGTACAATTTACTAAAACACGGAATTGTTAATTAAATATTTATTTCAAACTCAGTTTAATAGTGCCTAATAATACACAAACTTGAGAAAAAAAATTATTTTACTGACTCTTAATAAACAACTATCCTGTCACCTTCGTCGACCTCGTATTTATACCATATTTAGGTAGTCTAGAAAAAACGATAGTGATCTTGAATCGATAATAGTACAGTTTCAAGCTCTTCTTAAGAATCTAGAAGCCTCGAATTCGAACTCGACAAAACTACGCAATGACGTTGCGAAAAAGGATATCGTAAAAATATTTTGTCATTAAATAGTAAAAAAACTTTAACTATTTTAGACTGTTTTCCAAATCTAAGTGGTCTACCAAAAAGAGCAAAAACTTATACAAATATAATGGAAAACATTACTAAATTATTTCTACATATAAAAAACTGCATAAAAATTCCATGTCTTATATTTAAAATACACTTTATTTCACCGATTTCAATGCAGAGTATTGCTGTTAATGGTTTGAGCAAAAAAAAAGGAAAAAGGGATTAAACAAAGTGCCATAACATTAACTTTATTTCATGTTATATTCCGATACATTTTCCTCCACTATAGGCTTTTGTTTTTGGAGCTCTATTTGCAATAGCACTTTAATATACAATACCTAGAAAATACTCAACTGAATCTTCTAAAATTATATTCATGTAGTACATTCCTAAATTACACAAAAAGAGGAATAACCTTTTCAAACTTCACTAAAACAAAACTCTCGCCTAAATTTTCCGCTTCCTTTTTCGAACAAAACGAATTACTCAGAGAAACATAATTTAAGCAACATTGTTAATAAAATACAGAAACCATAATGTGCTGCGGTGGTTAGTGTTTATTACTGCAAACCTCGAAACCGGAAAGGTATTATGGAATAAGAGTAATAAAAGACTATTGAAAGATGAAATTACAATAACAGTGAATTTAGCTGCCGAGAGTAGACATAATATTTTTGAAATATGATCACAGACTATTTTCATCTTTTAAACAATTAAATTGCAGAAGAATAGAAAAGTAAAAAAAGTAAATGTGCAAAATATTATTTAAAGTATTAATATAGTAGTTATCATAATCAAACAAACTAAAAAATTCCAAGTGTGAAACGTATAAATAAAACAAATCTGTTTGATATTCTACACTAGGACTAGGTATAGAGATTCGCGATTCCTGAACATCGAGGTGGTGTATCGACAGACGCTTTCGCGGTGGTCAGATCCTCGGACGACCAGCTGGCGAAGAAAGCAAAATTTATTTTGCCAAATCGGCAGTTGCTCGACAGCAGCACATACAACCCTGAGCAATGCTAACCATCAAAGTTGTTGGATCGCTGGCCGGAGAAGGCACATACAAAGAAGAGGCATCAAATCAAGAGGTATTAAAATAGAAAGGACAAAAAGGAAGAACGTTGCTTAAGGCTTTCCCTAAAATTAAGCGGCTTCATCACAGCAAAGAGCCCTAATTCCCAGAGCATCCAAGATAAAACTAATAAACCTCCACATCGTTATGTCATGCAATTGGAGCGGGACGTTTGGATACCTTGATGGTCAGGGGGTTTCGTCTTACCGATGGGACATGTTTGACCTTTGGACATTAGAATTCGTTATTCCGGGGAACTTCATGTCACTAGAAGCTCGAGTTTATTGAATGTCAGTGTCAAAAAGTGTGTGTGTGTGTGTGTGTGTTTGTGTGTTAAAAAACATATGGCCATTTTCCATAAAATCTGAATAAAATGTATTTTCTCTTGATCCAGTTCGGTTAATCTATACTTTGAAGATATTTTCTCTTGATCCAGTTCGGCTGGTCTATACCATGAAGAGGCGTCTTGGCATTCTTTTCGTTGACTCCCTTCTCTTGTTTTATACCGAAAATATAGTTGGAATTTGGAATGGTTGATAGTTCTATGAGCATGAATCTAGATGTTAATCTACTGGTATTGAGTTAGTTGTGGTGTGTGCTGTCCATGGTATGCGCAACATGTTGTAACATTTAAAAGACCATTTTTGGTTTCGCATCTGAATTTTCAATGGTCCAAGTTTTTGCAGAGTAATTTAGAGAGATTAGGTCTTCTAAAACTGAATGGTATAAATATAGATCGGATGAGTGAAGTAAAGTACCTTGAGGTAATTCCAGACTCGAGGCTCGCACATAGAATGAATAGCCAAGAGAGCGGTGACTACGTTAATGGTAACCAGTTTATTCATATGGTGTTTAAAAAACATGTCACATTAGATTTATAACATACTGGTAAAACCTTGGTGCAGAAAAGTCTGACGTAGGAATTTACGGTTGTGGTGGAAATGTAAGTATATCTACAGTACGCTTAGCATTCAATTGGAATACACATGCTAGAAATAAGAATTTCTATTCTACTATAAATAGGAGAATATGTTTGTGTATTGCAGATAAAGATTTTGCAATGTGTAAGAGACCTGAACATGAGGGCTTTTAAACTTATTTGATTTAATATGTATATGTACTGATAGTCAAACAGTTAAGGAGCCCTAAAATACTCTCTAGGCTAGTGTGGGAATGTCGAGAACTCGAGAGAGTGGAGGAGCATAACAATTTCACATTGGTATCAGTGCCAGTAGAATAGAAGACAACGAAATACCTGATGAACTTGTTAAAAGAGAAAAGAGAATGAACTACAAAATACTTCGGTCCAGAACAGGGCGCAGGATTGCCAAAAACAATGTCTGCGACCGGAAAAAAGCCTGGTCCGAAAACACCATAATTCTAACTGCAAAATATACCCGGTCAAACATAGGAAAAAATGTAAATTGGACAGACATGCACTAATAGGACTAAAGTACCGCGTAAAATATCAAGAATCATCTCAGAGTCATAATAGGCTTTCTTACTAGTTCAATCGGGTTAGACGAAAAAATGCCTAACCTTGCCTGGCAAGCTGCCCCAAATTTTCTTATTCTAACCTTTAGGATAGGGTGGTCAATAGTAAAGTAAATTTAAAATAGCAACTGAATCCAGCCGTTGCGTTAGCCGCCATCTTGAATTTTAAAATGAGAAAGGAGAACCATTTTTGCTCAATATCTCCGACATTTTCAATTTTTCGACAGAAATGGTACGGACTCAAAATGTTGCAAATGCGATTTCCTACAATTTCTTGTTTACATTTTTTTTCGTGCGGTAGATATTTTTCGCGTTAAGAAGGAAAATAATGGAGTGAGCCATAAACAGGAACGAACCTTCGACTTTAAATATTGATTTTAGCAAAAAAATGAGAAATCAAAATTGTATAAAATATAATTCTCTTCATTTTTGCCTAGGTATAATCATGTAAAATTAATAATAAACGAGATAATTTAAAAATTATGCTTCCTTTCCTACCTAAAAAAAGTTTTCAGCCTTTTAACGGCTGATGTACTAGATTGCACTCGGCAAACATTTTTTGAAGACTAAAAACTGACTCACGAAGAATGGTACTCAGATACCATTCTAATTAGACTTTTACAAACTGATACAGTTCTGGAATGGGATTCATTGATACATGGAAGCAGTACTACAGGTTGAGCATAGACGGTTTTCAGAAAAAAGGTCTAGTTCACAATGAATGTACCTACTAAACGATTTTTTATAGTATTCGATTTAAAATGTACTAAGATTTACCGGACACAGACAATAACAAACTAAAGAAACAAAGAGAGAATGGATGGAGGGAGAAGAATGGAAACAAATGGAAGAGGTTTATGCCCAGCCGAAAACGAACTTGGGCTGAGGAAGACGAACAATGACACGGAGAAAAAACTAAGCAGAAGAAATATAATAAGAAACCACAAAAGAATAAACAAGACGGAGTGATGGAAAATTGTTGTCACAACCTAAAAAAAGATTATTATCGATTACTTGATATTGTGTTTTTTTACCACGCATCATAGTATATTGGAGTATTTAATTTTCTGTACAGTAATTGAATCATTTCCGGGCCAATATTTAATACCCTTTGATAATACCTTTTAAGTTATTCACAGTAGTGTATTCAATCATAATCATAATTAACCAAGAAGCAATTAAACTAACCAATTTCCTTAATTTGCTGTAAATACTAATAAAATTGTGCCAACATGGTCGTTCTCCAGCTATATAAACATAACTAAATCATTTCCTCTGTTCTGCAAATTATTTCCGTATTACCACATTAACATTCATAGTTATTAGTCCGTCACGTCTGAAACGGCCACAACATTGCCTACATTTTGTTAAAACAACTCATTTTAAACTGTCACAAAAACACAATAAAATGGTAAATGTGTGTAATTTTAAAGATTTCATAAAATATAACATTGTAAAAGTACGGTTTACGACCCGCATCCGATAAAAAAGGTACGGGAATTAAAGTAACCGTCCTGAAATCAAATTAACAATAATAACAAATAAAACTTACTGAAAGAAACCTGTGTATAAGAAATAAACACGCCACTACACACTATACAGAGTGGCCAAACGAAAACGAAACAGAGTCATTATTAGGAGCTACAACATTTTTAAAAAATCCAGCGACAGTTCAATTTTTGATTAAAGGGACACATTTTTTTGGTATTGTCGATTATTTTACTTTCACCCCTAAGCCAGGGTAAGAATCACCCCAACATTTTTTAATAGCAATGGGGGCCAAATAAGATATGCTGTGAAAGCCCTTGCAATCCCCTGTACACTAGCCTTTAAATTTTTAAATTTCGTCCAGTAATTTATTTTGTTTATTAAAAAAAATAATACTTTTGAAAATTAATATTTTTATTATATTTAACTGGTTACATACCTCTTAGTCGATCAAATGTTTAAACTTACAATGATAAAGGTTTTGTTCGAAACGTTCTCTCACATTCCGAAGCATTTGTGGAGTGGTTCGTCGGCATTCGTTCAAGTAAATCTTCTAAAGATGCGGGTGGTGCTCTATAGATTTGACTTTTTAGGTATTCCCACAAAAAGAAATCCAGGGGAGACAAATCTGGTGACCGAGGAGACCATTCGATGCTGCCTCTCCCCCCAATCCAATGCCATTGAAAATGTTCGTCTAAATATTGACGAACAAGTAATACATAATAGGGTGGTGCACCGTCCTATTAAAAAGTAAAGTTCGTGTAACCTTCTGGCTAAGGTCTAGTGTTAGGGTTTTCAAGTCGCGCAGGCGCCCCTAACATGACTTAACGACTACTTTCGTAGCCGGGACCGACGGCTTTACGTACCCTCCGAAGCACGGTGGCAGCTCATTTAAATTAGAAATTGAAAATTTTGTCGGTGCCAGGATTCGAACCCGGGCCCTCCAGCTTGTTAAGCCAGTAACATAGCCACTGAGCTACGGCTGCCACTACCGTCCTATTAAAAAGTAAAACGATCTTCATCATATCGTTGATCACTTTCAATAATTTCAGTCAAGGCAGGAGTAATCACGTCTTCCAGTAATTGTAAATACACTTCCATTCAAACTGCCAGGTATAAAAAATGGTCGCAGCAGTCGATCAGCAAAAATACTAGCCCATACATTTAATTTTTGCGGTTGCTGTGTTTGCACCTCGTGGAAAATCCTAGGGTTTGAATCAGACCATTAATAGCAATTGTGACAATTTACAGTTCCGTTTATAAAAAAGTGCATTCATCGGAGAAGTAGATATTAAAGAGAAAATGAGGATCGGCCACGACTCACCCTATATTTCACAAAACTGTAAACGGCGGTCATAATCCTCCTCATTAAGTTCCTGTACTAAGCGTATTTTATTTCGATGGAATTTGTTCTTCTTCAAAATATTTTGGACGCTGTCGTTTGATTCCAGATACATCTGCGAGTCACGTTGTCTACCGGTAAAATTGTGTCCTCCTTTAATCAAAAATTGATCTGTCGTTGGGTTTTTCAAAAATGTCGTCGTAGTCCCTGATAATGCCTCTGTTTGTTTTCGTTTGGCCACCCTGTATATCTTTTAAAATAAATTACAACGCATTAAATTCGTTCTGCTTAAATATTAGTACAACAAACGAAAACTTTTAAGCTCGGTAGCGCAGTAGTCAGAGCGGTAACTTACCAATTAAATTACTCGGTGAGTGTGGGTTCGGATCTGACCAAGTATGAAAATGTTTCTGTTGAATAAAAAAAGATCTCATGTGCACCAGATCGGTATTCGTCCAAGATGCCGCAGAATTCGGATATAATGAGTGACTCTTCATAAAGACAATAAAGCTAACTTTAATCAACAAACAGTAAACAAAAGAATTATCCTCCGCACGATCCGATATTATTAATTACCACATTAAATACCGATAATAATTAGATAAGTAGTCTATTAATATTAGAGATTCGGAGAAAAAGGACACTGTGCAGTGTACCGGATAAGGACGTTTTCTTTGCAGTTTAAGGTTTAAAAATCCGAGAAAGGTTCGATTTAGTAATCGTATCTTTTGTCTGTGCTTAAATAGGTAGATAAGACAAAACATGACGTTGCGAACAGATTAGCAATTTAGAACTTTATTGTTAAGTAAAGAGGCAGTAATGGTTTACCATAATTCCTCATAAGGTACATTAGTTGAAGTTCTAATTTGTAAGCGAAAGAATTAAAAAGGAAAATTTGTAAGACAGTGTAATTTCGAAGATTGGTTTTTTGCTAATTTAGATAGGATATAAAAAGTCTGACGGGGAGAGAATTGAAGAAGCGGATTCGCTAGGATTTAATTTGCAAGGAGAGAAGATAAAAGACAAAAATAATGAAACCAGGAAAGGGAGATAATCTTAGAATGAATTTTTGAAGAACTTGGTTGTCAAAAATTAGATGTGAATTTGTAAAAGAAGTTATTTTAATTTATTAAAAATAAGAAGTGTAAGTGAAAGTGATAGTTCTGCGGGAGTCCTGGATAGTTGGAGATAACTGAGCCCAGAGTTACGTTGTTATTTGCCTCTATTTTGACTTGCTTTGAGAATTTGATGATCATAAATCATGAAGTAGGTCTGAAGGAGGTAAAAGATTGTGCATTTTGTTTTCGACCAGAGGCCAGAAATAGACTGTTTTCTCTATATTTAATGACAAATAGGAATTAAACAAAAAAGTGCAGTCTTTCAACAAAACATAATTTAGGTACAATATTGACAAACATTGAAGATTTTTTAAGTCTTAGTTACTAACGCTAGGTCGTTACGAGCGTCTAGGTCACGTGTTTTTTAAGGAAAGATACTAATACTAGTCGCTCTCAGCTTGTGTTTCAAACCAACGTAAGGCAACATCTACGCAAGTAAACGCTCCAGAAGCACCAATTATGTTATTATTATTATCTTTATTATCTAAACTTACAGTTGATGACTGATAAATCAGCAGACAGTTTTTCCCCTTGTATTTAAAGTTCAGAAGACATGAGAAATATGGGAATACGTGCTTGGCGAAGGAAGGCGATGGATAGGGACGACTGGAGAGAAATTCTTGAGGAGGCTAGGACCCACGTAGGGTTGTAAAGCCAGAATGATGATAATTTGAAGCTCACGAATGCCATGCCTCGACTTAAGTTCTTTTAACCAGTCTGTGCTTGCTTGAACATTTGACGGCCCTCAGAGTTTTTCGTTGAATTGAACTGCTTTTTCACACAGAACCGGACCAGAAATAGGTTCTCCCCGGGATCTCTTTTGAGTAAATCACTTATACACAGCATCATGTAAATCCATGTTTGAGGCAAGATTCATCGTTTTACGACTAGTGGATCAGTCAAAAGACACAAGCTGGGACATAAAGTTACTCATGCTCGTCTTTTGCTTACCAACTTTGTATTTATTGGATAACTTGGTTACAGATTCACCTTTCTCTAACCGTTTATTAATCTCGTATTTATTCTTCACAGAAAGGACAAAAAGTTAATGTTTTGGCATTTTCAATTTAGTGTTAACGAGACAAGTCGGGAGTTCGGATAAGCGGTCGTTCGGTTGATCGACGTTCGGATAATCGACGCTCTACTGTATTTATATTCATAATTAGTGCCGCTATCTTTAAAGAGCATGCTTTAAGACACCTCGATGTGTAAGGTGTGGCGAAAGCCACCAAAGCAGAGACTACCAGATGCCTAAAGAACAAAAGGCAAAATGTGTAAACTGCCAGGGACAGCACCCGGCAAACTTTAGAGGGTGCCCCAGATGTCCAACCTAGGAAAGAAAACAACCACAAAGACAACAAGCCTGGCAAAAAAGGCCGCAACAAACATCAAGCGGACCTTCCTACGCACAGGCAGCCAAAGCACAAAACAATAAGAATACAATTCTCTTCTCTAAACAACAACAAGACGACCTAGTAAACTCAGTAAAAGAACTGGTTACTAGGATAGTCCACGAGGCGATCGCCGATATAAAGCTTGCACTGAACTAGTGCAAGCAAATAGGGGATACTTGAAGATAGGCTCCTGGAATCCAGGAGGCATAAGGACCAACCAGAATATACTGGACGAACTGGTCAACAGATACGAAATGGATTTCGTGGCTATACAGGAAACAAAGCTCACGAACAACATCAATATCATATTACGACATATACAGGAACGATAACACAGGAAGATCAGGTGGCACAGCAATATTAGTGAAAAAAGGCATAAGTCACATCAGAATGACAACTGAGTACTATGCAAGCAACAACAGTAAGAATACAAATGAGGCAAGGAGAAGTCAGAATGGAACAACTGCTGGAAAAGAAAAAAGCAAAAAATACAGATATACATTTGGCATTTGTGGACCTGAGAAAGAGTCCATTAAAATGGGAACAACAATCATAGGAGACTTCACCACAACAAAAGGGCTACTGCAGGGTTGTTCCACATCTCCAACCCTAATCAAAATATACTTAGAGAAAACCTTGACTACATGGAAAAGAAAATGTGAAGGCATGGGAGTACCGGTACGGAACGAATACCTATATACGTTAAGCTTTGCAGACGATCAAGTACTGATTGCACAAGACCAAGACGACCTCAGCTACATGATGAAGAAACTGCAAGAAGAATGTACCAAGGCTGGCCTAGATATTAACCTCGCGAAAACAGAGTACCTATCTACAAGTGAAGAAGACATAGAAGATCTACAGATTGATGACAACGTAATTATCAAAGGAAAGAATAAATTCAAATACTTGGGGTTTATAATCACGAAAAAGGCAACAACAGAGGAAGAATTTACACTAAGATTAGGACAAACAAGAACAGCAATCCGACAACTTAACTCACTATGGTGGGATAGACACCTAAATATTAAGACAAAAACACAGATTTATAAAACATTAGTGCAAAGTATTATGACATATGGGGCTGAAAATTGGATCATAAACAAGAAAAACAGCAGAAAGATAGTAGTAACAGAGATGGAATGCCTACGAAGATGCTGCAGAGTAACAAGAATGGATAGGAGAAGTAATGACGAAATAAAGCAAAGAACATCAATAGAAACAGACATATTAACATATATAGAACAAAAAAGACTAAAGTGGTATGGACATGTAAGAAGAACTAGCGACAGCAGATGGATAAAGAGAATAACCCCATAGGAAGGAGGAAAAGAGGACGACCTCGAAAATCCTGGAGGAACGAAGTAGACGACGCCATGAGTAAGAGAGGCCTAAACGATGGAGAATGGGACAACAGAGAGAGATGGAAACGGTTGAGCGAGGGAAGGCAGTGAATACTGTAGAATCCCTGAATATATATATATATATATATATATATATATATATATATATATATATATATATCCTTACGTTGTCAGCAAATACTTCTAGTTCATTATATATATATATATATATATATATATATATATATATATATATATATATATATATAAAACAGAATTACCTCCGCCTACGTAAGACCTCAAGATCCACCGATTGAAGATGAAGATGACTTAAACACGTTCCTAAACGACGAACCCTCAATAATAATAGGAGACCTCAACGCAAGATCATAGGTCGCCAAAGCAATTCAGTATGAATGGAATGGACGTATGGTTTTGAAACTTATATAGTCTCTATAGGACTTTCGGTCTTTCGGAAATCCGTTGTATGAATTTATTTTATTTTGTTTTGTGTTCATGTAATTTGTTAACATTTGTTAGACAAAATGTTCTAATATACTAAAAGTCCGAAACGAATTTTAAGAACCGGTTACAAATCAATTTTTCTGTTAATTAAACTGTTTGTGTAATAGTTAAGGAGCACAACAATTTAATTCTTAATATTATTTGATATAACGCGTCAACAAATCTAAGTGAAAACTCATCATTATAATAATACGGTTCTAAGAATGTTGATAATTAAGTAAAGCTGATAAAACAGTAAAAATCATCGCAAACTAATGTTTCGTAGGATTTCATGTCAAACAAATTATTGATTTATGGAATCTTATGAAATTTCAAAGAACTATAATATGTAAATATAACGATACTCCTAATTTTTATAGTAGAAGGTTAAAAAATTTAACATGCTTTCAAACACTGAAATATGATTATATTTGCCATGTGAAGTTTGTGATTATTACTTATTGCAAAATTAAAGTAGTGAAAACGGCAGGCAGTAAACGGCTTTTCTCGGTTGACAGATTTTACTGATGTATATAAAAACAGTAATAACCCAAAGGTAAATTAAAGGGTAAGCGTGCTCGAGATAGAAGAAAAATATCAAAGAATTAGAGTCAGTTCTATTAAGCACTGGTGAATAAGTCTAGTAAGTGAAAACTAGATCACTATTTCGATCAGCAATAGACAAAGTAAAACCTATGCAATAATTTGTCTGTTTTCCACTACTGTTGTTAGATACTGCAGCTATTAAACATGTTTTAACAATTTTTGTAGAAAATCTGTAAATGATCTAGTTAAACGGACTAAAAAGATTATAACTCCGACTTGGTTCTTCGTCATAAACAGCTTTTATTATGTAAAATTCCTTAACATTAGGAGGAACAGAGATATTTGAAAATAACAAAATAAGTATAGAAATAAAGATGATTACAAAGAAAAGCTAAAGGAGCATGCACACCAAAACATTTAAGAAATGCATGAATACATTTACAAGGAAGTAGAGCTTAACAGAAAATTTCTTTGATGATTTACAGAAGTTCATAAACTTAGGAAGCTATAAATGAAAGATTAATTAAGGTACATATGTGCGCAACGGAGATAAACTAACAGTAGTTATGGCTGCATACACGCAATAAGTAACGACTGATTATTCTTTTTAGAGTGTCGTCTCCCTACGAAGGTTGACAATCATAATGGCTATTTTTATTTTTGATCTTGCTGCTCTAAACAAATCAATCGATCTGCATTGGTACCAATCACGTAGATTCTTCAACCATGAGTTCTGCCTTCGGCCAATAGATCTTCCTTGAATCTTTCCCTGTATTATGAGTCTCAAAATTTCATATTTTGGTCCCCTCATCACGTGGCCTAGGTATTCCAGTTTTCTGGTTTGTATAGTGGTGATTAGTTCTGTTTCTTTACCAACCCTCTCCAGTACTTCTTTATTAGTAATTCTATCAGTCCATGATATTTTTAATACTCTGCGGTATAACCAGAGTTCGAAAGCCTCGATTCTTTTTAAATTGCATTTTTTTAATGTCCAAGTCTCAGTTCCATATAATAATATTGAAAATATACAACAGAGAATGGTACGTAGTCTGATCTCCAAATTTAGATTTTTGCACGTTAGGAGTGGCTTCATTCAAGCGCAAGATAGAGAAAGATCGAAGCAATTGGGAGAGACCTACATTCAGGAGTGGATGGGAAATGGTTGACAAAGAAGAAGTCAATAGGTGATGTATATTTTGTGGTCTTTTTGTAATTAGCATGTACTTCGTTTTTTTAACGACTTAAGCTTTCGATAAGATGTTGTAGATCTTCTATACTCGTTGCTATGATCAAAGTGTCGTCTGTATATCGTAAGTTATTAATTATTTTCCGTTAACGGTAACTACAACTTTCTGAATTTCTTCAGAATATAAGTTAAACAAAAGTGGCGATAAAACACATCCCTGTCTAACTCCTTTACAGATCTTCATTTCTTCTGAGTGTTGCCCATCAATTTGAACCATGGCACTTTGGTTCCAATATAATGTTTGCACTATATTTATGATTTTACTGTCAATGCACTTGTTCATAAGTATTGATATTAGTTTTTCATGTCTTCCTTTATCGAAAGCTTTTTCGTAGTCAACAAAGCACAAGTGTAGATCAACGTTTACATCCCGACATCGCTGAATCAATATGTTGATGGCAAATAGTCCTTCTCGAGTACCCATTCCATTTCGGAACCCGAACTGTGTTTCACTAATATCCTCCTCTAGCCTTTCGTATATTCTCTAACGACTGATTAGCCGATGTAAAAGACGCATTTTTTGAAAATCTTCACGAAGAAATATCAAAAATAAGTCAACCGTGGAAAACGGGAGGAATAATATTAATGGAGAGAACATTAACAGTAGAATAGGAAGGAAAGATGGGAATGAAACAGTGGAAAAAATACAGAGAAGATACCACGAAAAACAATGGTGAGAGATTCATAGTTTTGTGCAACCAGAATCTTTAAATGGTGTCTTCCCACATAAATTGATACACAGTTCGGGAGAAGCGTGACATGTGATAGCGATCACTATTTATTAAGTTCAAAAATACACTTCACAATCCGAAGACAAGAAAGAGAAACACGTCTAGACATAAACAAAAGATAAAAGCTAACCGAACGAAGATTAAAAGCCGAGGTAGAGAAAATACCCAAGAACTATTCAAAAATAGATTGGATTAGAAGCTACAAATTTTCTCCCCTAAAAATATTGATCGATTATACGCAACATCTAAAAAACTGTTTACATGAAGCAGCATTTGAAGCATTGGGAAAATATGTAAAATCCAGTTTAAACAAACCACACTGACGGGACAACGAAATGGAGAAAGAAATCAAATGTAAAAGACAATTATACCAACAATATTTAACTTCCCAAATTAATACAAGACAAAATAAAATACAAAGAAAAACAAATAGAAGTAAAGAAAGCTCAAAATTAAAAAATTGAGAAAAGAAAAAAATAAAGACATAATGAAGAGCATAAAGCCTGAAGACTGGAAAGAGTATTTCAAACTTTCAAAGAACTGTTAGTAGAGAATACAGTATAATTTCAAGAAAATATTAACCACAACAAAGAGAGAATTGCAATAGTACACTTGCCAATAAGATTAACAACAGAAGAAATTAAAAATGTATGTAAACATCTGAAGAGGAACAAAGCACCCGGAGATATACACGGAGAATTGTTTAAGTACGAAATGAACAAATTATACGAACATCTTCGGCAACTATTTCAAGAATGCATAAATAAAGCAAAATCCCTAAGGAATGGACATCATATCTCAGTACTATACATAAAAAGGGTGACAAAAACAATTGTAAAAATTACCTACGAATAGATTTATGAGTAGAATATATGGGAAGGTTTTGGAGAATCGAATCGAGAAAACATATTTAGATTCTGAAGCCTGTAGCGCACCCAGAGGGGGTTTCGGGGGGTTAAACCCCTCCCCCCCCGACCCTATTCCGACACTGTTATTCACACATTTTAAGGACTCAAAATGGAGGTAAAATCACAAACAAAATTTCGGTGACCAACCAAACCCCACCCCCCAGAGGCAAATTCTAGGTGCGCTACTGTCTGAAGCACAAGAACAAACAGGATTTCGTACCGTCGTGCGTCGATCCCTATTGACCAAGAACGCATACAGCGACCTAGAAACCACAACCAGTTCTACGCGAACATTTGGAAGAAGCAGAACTAATCTGACTAGACAATGACAAGTGTGACCTTGCCGAAACGTCGCCAAAACAATAGTTTTCTAAAAACCAAAATTATTCATTGGGGTAGACCTCGATGGACCGATGACATCTAAAGAATTGCGACTAATTCGGTAGCAGAGGTGCAGAACGGAAGTAGATGAAAATATCTAGGAGAGGCCTATGTTCAACAATGGAAAAAATAAATCAAAAAGAGTCACACAAAGCTTATCACTGTTTGGCATTTATTTAACTTGACAATCTCCTAAAATTGATTATCGAGTAAGTGGGTCAAGGAATATTGACGTGAAATAATATACAGTGAAATTGCTTGGCAATTATCACTAACACGAAAACAAGTAACGACGAAAGCTGGGATAAAATCAGTGTAATCTAGTACACGAAAGAAACTGAGAAAAATGTGGTCACCTTAAATGTCGTATAAAAACAAAAATGAAAAGAACTTAGATTAGAACTTAGAAGATTCCAGAGTTTGATGAAAAAGCGGACGAAGACTACCAAGACGATCTCATAACATTTTAAGAACTAAAAGAAGGCCTTAACAAAACCAAGTACTGCAAACCATAAGGCGACATGGATTAAATGCAGAATTATTAAAATATGGAGAACTATTATTAAAATTACGTCCGCTACACTTAAAGAGCCTGTGCTGGAAACACCAGCTTAAAAACCACAATTGTGATATCACTGTTGGCAAAAAAAAACGTAATGACTCTATTGAGGAATCAGCGTAATCGATTTCAACATATATTCAAATCCATATATATATATATATATATATATATATATATATATATATATATATATATATATATATATATATCGATCAGAATACATTTTAAAAAGATTTTAGGAAGAAGTGGGTACCCAAAACATCTTATACAAATTCTAAAAAGCATATATATATTAATACTAAAAGAGCTATCAAAACCGGCTCATGAATATAATCCGGAATCAAACTATGAAGAATATATAATAATTAAATATTGGTGATAGTCTGTATGCATGGATTATTATTTATGGATACATTATGATAATTCTGCACAGCCATCAACCACTCCTCGTATATACTTCAAAGTGACCGATGATACTTTAACGTGTTTTAATTAAAGAGCTGGTTCTGTTCAAAGAGACGGTAAAACTCCATTTATTATTCCATCTATGGTTGCCAATTTGGAAACAACGGAATATTAAGTATATGGAAATGAGATTTCAGCAATTACTAAATTATTCCAAAGTAGTTATACAATTATATGATAATTTACAAAGAACAAATGTAAATAAAAAGTACGTTGACTTTAATACATCCAAATCAATTGTTTATCACATTATAATCTTATAAAGCAGCAAAAACATCCAAATGATTAAATTGTTTTGTTAGAGTACGTCTTATTCTAGGAGACATACATATAGGGTATAATGTTATGAAAATTAAAAACAGGAACGTTAGCCCAGTCTGGTTAAAAAAAAGGTCGAAAAATGTATCGCAGATATCTCAAGGTTTTAAGACATAGGTGGGGTTACTAAATGACGAATAGATGAAAAAGTACTCGTATTTTTATCTTGCGTTTTTTTTTAAACAATAATTTATGGTCACAATTTGATTTTTTGTCTATAAGTTTTTTCCCTTATATTTTACATAAACAATATTTATATCAATTTTTTATTATCAAGAATATCGTTATTTTCCCGTTTTTTTTTTGGGAAGTAGGTACGATGCCACAAAAAGTACCTACAGAAGAAGACGCCAGGATGCAACCAGCAGAAGTCCAGGAATCCGAGAGAAAAAATGACCAATATCACGCGGTGCAAGAGCGGGACGTCGTGAAGAAGAAAATGAAATATAAACAATTTGAAATGTAGACTAATAATGGCAATAAACGTTTTTATTTTTATTTTTTATTTTTATTTTATTTTCCCGTTTTTTAAATTAAAATTGATAAATGATTTACGAAGATATTTGCAAAAAAGCAGTTTTTTGCACTAATTTATAATTTTTTTTATTAACAAAATAAAATGTTATTAATACATTTGAACATCGAGGAATTACCGTCTTTTAAATTTGTGCGAAATTTCCCCCCGATCGGTCAAATAGTTTAAAAGTTATTTAATTTATTTATCCCTGAGGCTCTAAATATTTAAACTATTAAACTTGCTCTATTAATTATGCTAGACACATTTAGCAAATTTCATAGGTTTCTTTTAGACTTAAACTATCTCAGAAGTTGAATGCATACTGCGTTTTCATCGAAATTATTTACAAAATAAACGTTTGAAAAAGGGGTATGTTTTTTACTTATAAAGAATTGTAATAATAATTTTTCAGGCTACAGACTTGTACGTACAACCATGGGATAGCTGGTAAAAAAACCCACATTTAAAAAAACAACGTTCTATGACCAATAGGAACGAAGTTAGGGACTATTTTTAAAAAAATCATATCTCCATTGTTTATAAACATTAAGAAGTAAAATTTCCACAAATTTTGAATGAAAATCTAAACTTTATATTGAAACTTATAGCTATAAAATTCATCAAATTTTTCGAAACTTACAGCCCTTCGAAACGAAGATACTTTCGAAAGATCGACATAGGAAAGTTGAAGGGATAACTGTTTCAGCTCCGTTTTTTTTTTCGAGATCGGAACTTCAAATTGAAACACGAAGGAAAATTTACATTACCTCGGCTTCCATTGCAGCTAGAAGCCTCTTTTTTAATCTGGGGTAGCTCGTCGAAATATGAATAACTACATAGTTTTCACTGGCCGGAAAATATGGGAAACCTCGGAAAAATTTTAGTCCATTTGAAATTCACCGTAAAAACTTAATTTTTTAAACTTTTAAACTATTTGACCGATCGGGGGGAAATTTCGCACAAATTTAAAAGACTGTAATTCCTCTATCGTCTTCCTCCGCCAAGCACAGAAACGTTCTTTGAAGAAAAGTTCAGTCGTTCTATTTAAACAAGGAGATTCCAACATTTTATCCATCCATTCCAGTAGATACAACAGAAATTATTTTGCTGGCGAAGGCGATATTTAAAAACTATCAAAAAATTTAGAACAGACGAGAGTTTGATCAGATCTGGCTAAAGTTTTCGACAGTCCGTTCTAGAAGAATATTCAACTAGTTTAAATGCTCCCACAGGAAAAAATGACAGATTCATAATCAGGCATATTGACAGCGAAAATAGTTTTGTGGAGACTGGTTTACTGGAGTTTATAAAATCGAAATCGAAATCCACTGAAGATTACCACGAAGAAATGATCTCCGATGTTTTTGAGGATTATTTTTCTCACGTATTGAAATTTCTACCAAATTATGCTGCGGTTGTTATCCCAACCAGTTTCATGGAAAAAAATGCAGATATTTTTAACGGACTTGAATAAAATGATCCAATATAGTTCGTATAGGCTCAAGTAAAAGGTTAAAGACAAATTATAACTTTTAAATTGAAGGACGTCCGACAATTTTTATTAAATTCTATAAAAAAAAGTAACGCGAGATAACTGGTCCAATGCCGTAAACAAAATGAAAAAAGAAGAAAAAATGTGGACTCTTAATAATAACATTGAAGAAGTTTGTCAACTCATACTAATTCCTATCGGACCGAAACACGAATCTGAAACAGGTGAAGAGATGAAAGTCCATAATTTATTTTAAGTTCATCAGTAAGTTTTTAATTTATCTACATTGTCCAAATTTTATGTCTAAACAGACATCAATACGATTTATCCGCTTTAACATTAATATATTGAACATATAATCTTTTCCCTCTAAAATCTGTCCCTTTTTGATGTTCCGACACTGGTCATTTATTTTTATACCTATATTAGGTATATAATCGTGGGTTTGTATTGTAATTTCTAAGTGAACAGGTGTGTTTCTCTTTGAACAGTAATATCTAGTACATTTCAACTGAGAAGATATTATTTTGAGTTATTTAACTTTGACCACCCTTACCCACTGTTTGAAGATTTGTGACTATTTGCATTTGTAATGAGCTGTCACTTAAATAGACTTTAATTATAAAAAGGAATTGAAAGCAGCGCGTTATTAACCCATAACAAAATTCAAGAACGACTAATCGGAAGGAAAATGTATTCTTGAAAGATCTCAGAAATTAACCTTACTCAATAGATGCTAAAACTTCGAAAGCGAATAATAAACGTAACTTACAAAAACAAACAATTGAATCAAATAAAATGTCTAATAATTCTTAACAGATTAAATAGTTTTTTTAAAAATTGGTGGAAGTAGTAGCAATTTGAATATGCAACATTGTTTACTGGCCACTGCTTAATAAAAACAATGTCTTGTATTCAAATTACTACTACTTCCACCAATTTTTAATAAACTATTTAATCTGTCAAGAATTGTTAAAAATTCTATTAAATTAATTCTTAAACAGATTAAAAACTTTTAAAAAAATTGGTGGAAGTAGTAGTAATTTGAATACAAAACACTGTTTACTGGCCAGTGCTTAATAATCGAGAATTTTAACAAAAACTGTGAAATAACAAAACGTAATAAATATTGAAGAAAACGCCAGTTAATGCATAGATTTCTTTAAAAAATTAAAAGAAACTGAAGTTAAAACTGCAATTACTTACAAAACCATTCACTCAACATTCCTTTGAATCTACTACATAAAGTCCCTATTGAGACACTATTTAATTGTACATAAAACTACAATTCTCGTTCACGGTAATTAAACGTCCATTACACATTTTAGTGACTACACCAATAAAATATAAAGAACACCATTAAACTACCAGTGTTTTCCACACTAAATTGTCCTACATCAACGTTTTCAACTTGAAAATTTGAATCGGTAGCGCGCGAATGTACTGCGCGACGTTTCGACCGTTTTCGAATGAGGTGTTGCGTAAAACTGTTGCTTGGAAGGCTCCTCGTTTCCAGTTGGCCGATGGAGGCGGGTCGCAGAGAGCAAGAAAAGTTGCAGTTCGGGAGCTAGCAAGCAGGTTGCCGTTGCCATGGTGCGCGCTCATCGCGGAGATTTCGCGTTTCGTGGCCGCGTCTACAACGACGACTTGTAGGATGCGTCATGTTTCATTCATTGTTTTGTTTTATTTTGTAGTGGACAACTACGAGTATCGGTTCAAAATAATCCATTACATTCTACTTTAGGTCAAGTTTATAGCCATACACTTCGAACTAGAAACATAAAACCGATATCTTAAACTACACTGGCAGTGATGTCATGCAACCACATTTTGGAAACGGTTTTGATTTTAAACAATTCAAACTCTCTAATACTGTGGTCATAACACTTCATTGTAAATTTATTTCAAGTTTTTATGTACTTATAAATTTATTTTGGATATTTCACTGAAGTAAATTATTATCACTTTCATACAACGTATTAGAGAAAACAGAAAAATGTTCTACCTCTAACAGGTGTGAAAAGAATAGAAATATTAGTGAATAAAAAAATGTGTAATTAATTTACTATATAAAAAGTATATTTAGTACAGTAGGCTATTGATTATGTCGTAATTTAAAAAAATGGTTGAATTAGTCCCTATGCGCTAGGATGTGTTTGGGTAAATTCTATGCATTTTTCTTATGAGCATACATAGAAAATGTTATCAAAATTAAATTTACTATCAAAATGTCACCTTTTAACGTCAAAAATAATAACAAAAATATATTTAAAAACCAAGTAAAAAAACACGAACAAAGACGTTTTTTCTTTTTTGTCCCGTAAGTCTTTTTTCCACGAAGGTATAAGTATAGACATTGCTTCATAGAAAACAACTATCCTTCCTCTTCAAAATGCCGTTTAGTAGAAGTCTCTAGAATTTATAATATCTGAGATACGTTTTTTCAAAGTTCGCCACGCACACCATTTTTGAGCCATTTTTCTCTTTTTTCGCAAATTATCCTATAACTTTATTCTACGCAGATTTAGGTATATACAATGGAACATTTAATTGAAATAAAAATCAATATCCTTTAAAACGACCTAGGAAGTTCTAGCACTAATTTTAAGCAAGATATGATTCTTCAAAGATTTCTGCTTTTATCAATTTTTGTTAAGTTCTACGGCTATTTTTTAAATTTCTCATTATACCTTTTTTGCACATTTAGGTATATGTTTTACCATATCAAAAAGAAAACCTATTTTCTGTACTTTAAAATAGTCTATTGTAAAATATTCTAAGACTAACGGTAACGAAGATATGGTTTGTCAAAGTGTGAAGCTTGCAACGATTTTTACTAAGTATTACGGATATTTTTATAGTTTCTAGTTATAACTATTTCCTTATACATTTAGGAATATACAAATCGTTGCAAGCATCACACTTTGGCGAACCATAATGCAACTTAAATATACAAGAAAAAAAGTTATAATTGGAAATTTTAAAAATAGCCGAAGTTCACGTAGCAAATAGCAAAAATCGGTAAAAGTAGAAAATTTTGAAGGACCATATCTTGCTCAAAATTGGTCCTATAACCTTCTATAATCGACCATTTTAAAGGAAATTGATTTTTCTTTCTAATAAATGTACCCTTGTATATACCTAAAACTGTAGACAAAAGTTATAGAACAATGTTTGCGAATAAATAGGAAAAATTGCCCAAAAATGGTGTGAGTGGCGAAATTTGGAAAATCGTATCTCAGACACTATGAATCCCAAAGACTTCTACCAAACCTCATTTTGAAGAGAAAGGATCAATTTTTTCTGTGAAGCAATGCCTATATCCCGGCATAAAAAGTTATGGGGTAAAAAAGAAAAATCGGATTATTTCGTATTTTTTTTGCTTCGTGTTTTGAATATATTTTTGTAAAAAAAAATTATTTCTTACTTTAAAAGATGACACTTTGATAGAAAATTTAATTTTTAACAGTTTTTCTGTTGATGTACATGTACAAAACGTGTATTTTTCTGTTGATGTATATGTACAGAAATAAAAAAAATCCTAATCTAATCTTAAGTCCTATTCGCAATGGATTAACTGTATTTCAAATAAATGAAAAAGGAACTTAACAAATTAATTTGTGCGGTAACAAAAAATTAATAAAAAAAATATGCAGTCTTGGTAGAGACGGCTTTTTAAAAAGGGTTGATCATAAATTGGCTTATTTAAAATATTTGAAACAAAATATCTTGAAATAAGGGAACTATTAGCTTTATAATTTTACGAAGTAGTTATAAAATAATGTGAGAACAAAACTGCAAGGAGTAGTTGAATAAATATATATATATATACGGCATATCTTACAAGATTAGAAAAAATAAAAAATAATAATAACAAACAAAATTATAATTAAGTGATGGATTCGACCGTTACTTGATGGAAATTTATTTTATGTAACAATAAAACACTAAAAACTTTGTTTTCAAAACTTCCACAAAAATTATTATAAATTTTTATCACTACAGCTGTTTCGGCAGCGTGCCTTTCTCAAGTGACACATACCAAAGTCAAGTGAAACATACAAAACAAAGCGACACAAAAAATGTCAAGTGCACATACCAAAAATAGATCCCTTGAGAAAGGCAAGCTGCCGCAACAATTGTAGTGATAAGAATTTATAACAAATTTTGTGGAAGTTTTAAAAACAAAAGTTTTCAGTGTTTTAATGTTATATAAAATTATAATTGCCACAATGATTTTCAATCTCCGATAGAAGCGGAACTTGAAGAAGCATACCCATATATGTTGTCAAAAACAATTGCGTAGTTAGATTATGTGCATTATCGTGACAAAGAAATCGGTTACCGCTAATAAACTGCATATTTTCTTTATTAGTTCGAAAGAAAAAATCTTTTCCAACTATTTCGTGTCGCTAATTTAGTGACGATCTTCTCTGTATTTTCATAAAGAGAAAAATTAATAGATCGCCTGTATAGAAGCTTCACTTCAAAAAGACTTAAATTTATTGAAGATCTTCTTATTTCAAACCAATATTGAAATATATTTTTATACAATTATTTTTAGTATCTCGTTTTGGATAAAGAATTTCTAGATAAAAGTCCAAATATTAAATAAAGTTGTTTATTTTTCTGTAATATAATAACATTACCATCAGAAATTGCAAAATTAAGAGGCTACAGATAAATCAGTCCAGGAGAATCTACTATAAATTTAAAAGTGTAGTGTCCTATTTTTTGTGAATATTGGTTATTTGGAGTTTGGAGGAAGAATAGAGGGAAGAAAAGAAGAAAGAAGAAACCTTGGCAAACCTAGGAACATAAGATTGGACTAACCTCAGTGTTGAACAGATATTTCACGTTGCAAAAGATAGGGAAGCGTTTAAAGAAGTGATCGCCAACCTTCGTTAGAAGACGTCGTAATAAGAAGAAGAAGGAGTTTTTGTTTACTATTTAAAAACAAAGTGTCAATTTTGTTTGGTACTTTGGTTTTTCATTCTTCAAGGTTGACTGTAGAATTTTTTAAACATAGATTTTTTGTTAATTCGAAAAGATACATTGAAAAAAATTTTTATCTTAGTAAATTTTCTAGTTTGTAAAGAATTTTTTTTTCATTCGTAGAATGTAACAGTTTAATGACTTTCTTGTTGATTTCTAACTTTAATAATACACTAAAAGTTGATATTAGCACTTACCGTTCATTTGAATCATCTTGAAACGACAGTATGTTAGTATGTTATTCATTAAGACGGCACACAACATACGGCCACCGGTTTTTATTCCCGTCACTCCAAATTATGACTATACTATTAAAATAACATTCTGAAGAAAAATACGTAATGGAATTTTTAATAAAATGATTGTAACATTAATATTATTAACTTATTTGACAAAAATTTAATTGTGTATTTCAATTGGTCGGCAATTTCATAAAATTTTATATTTTCAAAATTTCTTATAATTTTCTCTAATTATATAATGCAGCTTTAAATATTTTCTAAATATTTTCTTTCGTGAGTTATGCAGAATGCCACAATGCGCGTCAAATTAAATTTGTTTCGCGAGAATGTCAACAGCGTTATAATTTTGAACGATTATGTATATTAGAACCCTATTAAATTGTTAATACAGTACAAGTACAACCTTACTTACGTACAAGTTACTTTTACTTTTTCTTCCACACAAAAATTTCAAAAAACAGTTTATTTTATACAGTAGCTTTATCCGCTAAATAGTTACCACATAATAGTTCTACCATTATTTACAATTTTGTTATAATATCCACCAAGTACTTCACTGTACCTACAAAATATCAACAATAAATTGTACATGCTCGATGCTCGCGTTCAATGAACTACGGTAGTAAAATATGCGATTTTATTATTATATCCACGATTAAAAATATCATCGCGTGCAGTTGTCCACCACCAGTTCTTATTATGATTACTCTCGAGGATGTCGGGATTCCAAGACCGTGACCGAGCAGGTTTTGTTTAGGATCAAGTCTGAGGGTCAATTCTCGAAATATTTGAACTTATGTGGTAAGGGCAAAAAATATTTTCAACTTGTCCCAGCTTCATCAAAGTCTCTGACCATAATAGGATTATAATGCGAAAAAATTTACATAAATATGTGCACCATTGTTAGGATTAAAAAATCTCGTGAGTAAAATTGAGATCAAAAAGCGATAAACAAAATTGAGGACGATTGACAGACGTCAGAGTTAATAAATTAAATATAATTTCCGACATTGATGCATACTTCCTGGTTTCTTATTAAATAAAAACAAAAATACAAACCGTACCCTTTTTGATTTTTTTTTGTAACGTAAATGTTATATTTAGAAATTGTTGTAGTTTGCTGAGTACGATCTATTGCGTATTAAAAAAAAAACAAAAAATTGCCAATATATATATTATTGTTTTATAATTTTTTTTTATTATTAGAATGATAGTTTTTTTGTTTTATGTTTTAATCTCTTCCAATTCATTATGTACAACTTTGCTATCAAAACTGTACAGGGTTCAGTCAAGTCACAACATCGTGATGTTTGAATGAAAATAAAATGCAAAACTATCGCTGTCGAAACATAACCGAAGAATTTCTAATAGTACTTAATCTATATGTGAAATGAAATAACAGAATTTTTCAGTTCTCAATTTTTCTGGTGTAAAGGTGGTCGTGTTTCAACCAATCACAAGCGAGTAGGCAGCAAATTTAACTCAAATCTACTATTTTTATTTTTTAATCAAGCAAAAATGTTCCGAAAAAGGAACAAAGGGTATTATCGCACGATTTGGCCATACAGACGCGATCAAGGGTCTTCTCAGGTAATTTAAATATACAAAAAATTATCATGAGACAAGGCACTGTTATTTTAGTTTGTCGAAACTATACAATGGAAAAATATACTCGAAGGAGTAGAGATAATCTCAATGAACGGTAAATTATACAAGGTGGGCCTAAAGTTATCACTCGATGTTCTTTAGCTGTATTTTTTTAATGAAAAACTTTGGTTCTGCTTATGAAATTAGTTTATTTAATTTATCATCCTCTTGCCAGAACTTCCGCCGACAGGTTCTCGCATTTCTGGCGACTATTCTCCTTAAGGGATTCAAGAGTCTGAGGCTTGTTGACGTTAACCCGTGGCTTCAAAAAACCCAATAAAAAAGTATCGGGTGATCTGGCCGGCCAGTGCAAATCCCCAAAACGAGAGATTAAGCTACCCGGAAATCATTAATTCAGAATATCGATTGTGTGCCGTTGCACCGTCCTGTTGGAACCACATGTTCTCCAATCGCCATTTATCAAAATAAAGAAGATTTTGTTTAAGATGAAAATGAGCCTAATTGCTCGTGATAATTTTCGATGAAAAATCGTCCTCCTCTCCTTTGAGATTTTTGAGAGGATGGCTCTACCGTAGGTAAAACACGTTTCGTTTGGTAAAACAGCTAACAGCTGATGCACTGTCTGACACAATCTTTGACCAAAATTCTGTGTAGGGACCGCCGGTTAATGCCCAATTGCGTGGCACGTCGTCTTGTAGATGTTACAGGCTCATCTTTAACATCTTGGGCAACAGCAACAATATTCTCAGCAGAACTGCTGCTTAGAGGACGGTCAGCATTGGGAGCATCTTGTATTGTTCCAGTCTCTGCAAACCGACTTTCAAAACGCCGCAGCGTTTGTCCAGTTGGTGTAGGATGACCAGGAAATCTGCGACGAAATTCACACTGACGAATTGTTGCGCAAAAAAATGAAATGATTATTCAGCGTTCTTGCGGAGTAAACCAATTTATGGCTTGACGATTTGTATTCTGCATTGGTTAACTTCACAAATGTCAAAACCAATTTGACATGGACATGACACTAGGATGATTACTTTTGCCCCACCTTGTAGATATTATACTTAAATTGATAGAATGTAGTCCAAAAACATCCAAAACAGTATGGTTTCGACCATTTTTATAGTACAGTACACGTTGGTTACATTTTTATTTGCGAGCTCAAATTTTCGAGGTTATACCGGTGGGGCAGTTTTTGTATCTGAAAATATGTTCCACATTTTGCATTTCCTAACTATCACATTTACATAGCCTTTTTTTTAGTTTTATATTTGAATTTAGTGAAGCGACTCCTAACGATTAATCTAAGGATGTTTTTCCATACTGTAAAGTTTAAAATTTAGACAGTCCATCGAACTTGAGGAATAGAGAATGCTCGAAATGCTAAACCTGTACTGTTTCACTAAAGATTTTTCTTGATTTCAGTCGTTTTCATGATATTCTAGCTCTGTATAGGGCATGGCTCATTTGCGATTTTCTGAATATGTTCTGTTGCATTTCTGCGGGTTGCGAACTCTTAAAACTTCGCTGTATTTAGTATCTGATGTATGTAATTAGTATCCTGCATGTCCCAAGAGCCAATATGTACTTATTTGGCAGATCTATTGTAAATGGAATGATCTAAATGCTCTAAAAGAATAAATTCCTGGAATATACTCAAAACCGAGTCTCCTGTTTTTAAAAATCGGCAAAAGCATGTCAACCTCGATATATATTGTACAAAATGTAATATTACATAATAATAACTTTCAAAAAATTAATTGAGAAAACACAAACGTTCAACTTACCTGTGCGACGTTTTCAAAATGTTCGTGACTCTTTTGGTAGACTCTGGCTTTCTGAAGATTTCGGCCGATGCCTGTATTCTTTCTGATGAATACTTCACCGTGGTTTGCTAACCAATCCAACACCTGTAACAATATAAAAGAAATTATATTATATTTAAGGATGTATTCCTGAAGAGTTTAAACGTGTTTCTTTCTATTATAGCTGTGCGATTTCATTCTGTATCAATGAAATTCATACATTTTCACAGATAGTTTGATACGAGTAGAGTTGAACACTGACCAATGAGGAATTCCTTACAAAAATTGAAGAATCCACTATATAAACAGATACTGAAAAAATTTATTGTTAATATTACAAGTTTAGCGAGATAACTAATATTGTTTCCACTTAATAGACAGATCAACTGCAGACGGCAGTTGCTGTTGTTGTTGTATTTTAGTTACATTTTCTATGATCATTGTCGGGAAAATAATTTAATAATAAGACATTTTACAGAATAAACGATTAAGAACTAAAGTCAAAGAAGTCGGATGAATTGCAATAATATTTTATTGATGCATTACTGAGACTCAAATATGGCGTTAAGTTATCGTACATTATATATTTTTTATATTGGTGCACACAATAAAAACAAATATGCTGTATTTACTTGAACAACAATTTCTAGAATCTTTATCGTATCAATTCTTTTACTGTATGAGTAAGCGATGACACCAATGTTTGTTATGTGTTAAGGGATAATTTTAACATTTAAAATGAATCATAGTTGATTTTTAAGAAGTTGGTATTACAACTTTGCTGACTAAAAAAGATTATATTTTCACCTTAATAGACTATATGTCCCAAATAAGTATATTTAGGAATACAAGATACATAAACCTTTGACAAAAATTAGTATGATTCGCTCTTCCAAGCAAATATCTAGCGAAAAAAAATTGCTAAGCGAATATTGTTTAAAACAACATAAAAGGTTATTAAAAAAATTGTAATAGCTGAACAGAAGTGGAAGAGAAAAATTGATGAAGGCCACTGCTGAACTGAGTTATGAAACCTCGTTTTAGGCTCTATGCCTGTACAAGGTACGGCTTTTCCTTGTGCAAAATGGGATTGAGGTTTAACAGTAAACGTTCTGTTGTGCTGCTCCCGAAAGACACTTTTTCTTTTCGTCTTCTTTTTATGTAGATATGATTCTGTCTGTTTTTCAATGTGCCTCCAGTAAGTTGTCGTTCCATCGTTTTCGTGGTCTTCCTACTGATCGTCTTCCTATTGGGGAACTGTCTCTTGCCGTCTTTTTTAGTCTATTTGTTGTTATTCGGCTTATATGATCTTACCCAGTCCTTGATATTCTCCACCATGATAATGTGATGCCTAGATATTTAATCTCCATCAATTGTTCTATTATCTGACCTTCCTTCCTATTAGTAAATTTGCTGTTATAATCATGTATATTGTATTTTTTCGAGAAATTTAGATGTTAAATTTTCTGGCGGTTATATTGAATTGGTGCAGCATAAATTGTAAATCATCTTCACTTTGAGAGAGTAGTATTGCGTCGTCTGCATAGCAGATTATTTAAGTTGTTTTTCTCCCATTTGGTATCCTTTTTAATTCTTACTTTTTTTATTATTGCATCCTTAATCAGGTTGAACAATAGAGGACTCAGGGAATCTCCCTGTCTTATCCCATTGCCAGCTTCAATAGGGTCGGTTAGTTCTTCTTCTACTTTGACTTTTATTATGTTGTTTTGGTAGATATTTTCGATCATTTTGGTTATTCCTAAAGGTATCTCTCTTGCGTACAATAAGTGGGTAAAGTCCTTTAATTTAACCCGATCAAATGCCTTCTTAAGGTCCACGAAACATAGATATGCCGGTTTGTTGTATTCTAATGAATTCGCTTGCACTTGCTTCATTATAAATAAAGCGTCGGTGCATGATCTTCCCGACCTAAAACGTTGTTGTTCTTCTGCTAGTGTTATAATTTCATTCAGTTTATTTGTTATCACTTTGGTTGTTAATTTTAGTGTTGTGTTTAATAAATTAATTCCTCTGTAATTTTCCAGGTCAGTAGCCCACAAAGTGTTCGGCTCCCTCTGCCCTCTCCTCACACCTGGGCCACATTGCTGATTGGCTGAGACCATAGATATTTTGGTGTCTCTCGAGATTAGCGCGACCTATGAGGACCTGTACTACCTCCCGAATTTGATCTCTTCTCAAAGCAGTTAGATGCTTTCCTAACAAGACTGAGCCGACGACGCTCTTAGTCTGACGACAATCGGTCCTCCCATTCCATTTTGCCAGGTGTTAATCTAGGGTCCACTTCCGCATATCAGTTTTATATTTTGGATATGAATAAAAGGATTCAGATCCGGATATAAAAGGGGAAACACACCTGCTTTGTTCCTTTCTTAGCTGCTACATTGGCCCCTCATTCCCCCAATACCGGAATTCCCAGGCATCCATCTACCAGCTACTTTGTAGTATTTTTTAACTGCAACTCATTCAGAGTTTTAAATCAGGTTGTCATGCAGCTCTGTCGTTTGATACACTAAGCTTCGACATCTGAATTAGAGTTATTAAATGCTACGTTTGGTCAGTCCTTCTGCCAGGAGTTGACGCCTGTGCATTTTAATTAAATACCATGAGACGGCTAGAAAAGAAAGACTTCAAACCTAGGCCATATAATGAGAAGTGACAAATATAATCTGCGACGAATAATAATTAAAAGAAAGACATAAGGCTGAAGAAGATTAGGTAGAAGAACAATGTTGTGGCTTCGAAATATCATAGCTTGGAGGGCATAATACTAAGAGCGACACAGACTAGGAAAGATTTTCATGTCTTGATCCCAAACCTCTAGTATTACAGTGCACCAGAAGAAAAAAATAAAAAAATAATCGGATGAGGCCAAATACACATAGAACTTTTAAGATATGGATATTTTCTTTAACAGTGTCTATTATGTGCCCAATTTTCCACTTGTATCAAACTACAAACTATCTGGCTGTAAACACTATCACAGCAACAGATACTATTACCCCGTGCCATAGTCCGAATAAACCTTACTCTTAGTGGCATTTAATGTTATTAATAGAAAAATATAAACCTAATTTTATAACAGGTCGTAAATCCAGTGACGAAAATATTATAGATAGATTTATCAAACCACTTACCTGTTTCACATCTTCTTGAAACAATCTCAACGCCAGTCTTTGATGTAGTTTGATTTTCTTTGCATGCCATTTTTGTTCTAGTGCTCGATGGTGGTTCAATATTTGGTGTATGACTGCTAAAACATGACTAGCTCCTTCACTGTAGTCGGCGGCAGGATTACCACCCGGTCGGTTTTCGAATTTTGTTCCCTCGCCCTAATTTTGAAATCAATCACAAATTAAAACAATTTTGTATAAATCACTCAATCTATATATCCAAAAATACATTTGAATAAGTAAATATAAAATAAAAATGTAGACCATACTTAATTATAGCAAGGATACAGTATAACATGTTTCGGCCAATTGGAGCTCATCAGATAGTGGTAGGACAGACATTTGACCACATTTATATAATTACAAATAGAAGGCTCAAATAAATATACAAGAACTTAGCGAAAAGGTACCGATAAAAAGAGGAGTGATACAGGGATGTGTTCTGTTGCTCAACCCTTTTTACCATATATAGCCAAGCATTCTTTGAAAAAGACTTGAACTCGCAAAAATCACCGGCATAATATAGTCATAATTAACGGCATGGTGGTAAATAATATAAGTTTCCGGGATGGTACGGTCATGCTTGTAATCACAGGAACTTAATTACACAGATTAATCAACTATACAAACAATTTCCTCGAAAATTATGAACTTTTATTAAACCTTAATATATACCAAGTATGTAATATATCAGTACTAGTATATTTATCACTCAAACGAATGCATTTGGAAAAAGTAGAATATATAAATATTTGAGAACTTGGATCACACAACAATCATCAAATAAGAGTGATAACAACAGGAATCGAAACAGCTAGAAATGTTTTAAATAAACTAAAAAAGTTTATCTGCAGCCGGGATCTTTTAAAGAAATTAGGAGTAAGAACATTAAAGATGCTATCTATTCTCAAAATTGGTACAATGAATGGGAAGTTGAGCATTTCAACAAGAAAATATAAACAGCTTGTAGTCATTTGAACTATTTAAAGAATCAGTGGATAAAATAAAAATAGCCAGGATGATAAGCAACCTTCTTTGGACACGGCACTTAATGAAGATATAATTACAGAAATTTTTTTGTGGAAAATAGAACTGTTTCAAATTTTACCAGCCCAGCCGGTACTCAATTTAGAGATACGTAATGGTTTCTATTATCTGTCGTCTAATATAGATTGCACCTACATACTCGAGACCACTTCGTAGTGTGAAATTTGCGTAAGTTTTAGACTTACTAGCACGAACTTGTATCTTATAACTTGTATCTCTTGTAACTTATAGACTTGAAGTCGTCAAGTACCTTGGAGTCCACCTCGACAGAAGATTTTTCACGCAGGAACATGCAAGAATTCAAGAAAAAACCATCAATGACAAAGAGACTAATCCAACCTTTCATTTTCAGGACCAACCCTCTATGATAGGGCAATAATATTCAATTATACCAGGCTTATATTAGGGCTGTGATGTTGTATGCACTCTTAGTATGGAGTTCAACGGCAAAGTCCATTTGGAAGAATCTAGAAAAAACAGAAACGGCGTGCAACAGACTAATAGAGGGATCGACATGCGAAGACCAAATTTCAAATGCAACCATCCAAGAAAGGCTCCAGTGCACACCACTGAGGTAGGTAGCCGAAAACTGGATAAGATACTTCGTCCACCAGGCCACAACAAGACTCCTGAAAATCAGAGATGTCCTCGCCAAAAACTGAGTACAGAGGATACATCGAGACATTCATAGACTGATTGAACATCTAATCAGGATGTAGTCAGGTGGTTGCTGAAGACAGCTAAGCAGGGAAGCAGGCACGGTACTAAAAATAGTACCTACAGGAGTCCAGAAACACATAATACCAAGAAGAGGATGCGGTTTCACAAAGTAAGCGGTGCAGAATCGGGACGCTGACTGAAGAAGAAAATAAGACTGAAATATTTTGTAAATATCTGATGCAGTCACATAGCATCTGATGAGCCTCAACAGGGGAAATATATTATAGTATGACCTAAGTACAAACAGAAAGAAGAAGTCATGCATGCCTTGTCTATAAATCTTTATACTGTTTATAAATCGGATTAGAAAAGTTTTTTCTGGAAGATTGAGGTATTTTCTGGAAGAGGCAGACCAATAGAGACAATAGATGAAAGAAAACAGGTGGAGGCAGGATCAACGAGAGAATGTAAAAAAATACGAAAATATGAAGAAAAAAAGTGCAAATTTATTTTCCTTTTTTAAAGAATGTAGAAAAATAATGCGAAATGATTGTCATTTTAAAAAAAATCTCGAAATGGGATTCAAAGGAGCATAAAACTTGTACGTAGGTATATAAAAGATTTATAAAAGATCATAGGTAAGTGTTTTACAGTAACCTCTTCTGCAGATAGCAGGGAAACTAACAAATAAAACAAACTAACAATAATGGTATATGAAGAGAGATATGAATATAAGATGTGGAATAATATGAGCTAACCCGACTTATTTAAATAAACTTGCTTTACAATATTTCTACTCTTTATATAACATGCAAAAAAGTTCAGGGAAGATTACCGTGCTTAGCTATAAAATTGTGTTATACTTTTGCACATTGTAGCTGTGTTTTCCAAAACCAAATAAACAGTTTTTTATTTACTTAAATAAAGTTAGTGTAACACTTAACAGCTTTCATGAAGTGCCATAGGCCCAATAATTCGTCTTATTTAACTAGTCAACACTTCACCGAATTTAACCTTTTTATAATCACTTTAAACATGGATGTATGAGGATACAATGGGCACGAAAACACAATACAGTCGATTTTTGGATTTTCATTTGGTACCAACTTTGTCATGTATTGTGTCTTTCCAAAATGTATGTTCAAACCAACTTCATTCCAGGCGCATCTAACTAAAGCAACTGAGCTAATCGCATTGGACACCTCAGATATGTCATTCCTGCAAAATGGGCAAAGTGGACATAACAACTAGCAACACGCAAATTTTGTGAAAACGCAGAGTAATTGTTCACTAACGCCATACATATCTAGAATATGTTTTTAAGAACCTATCACGTAACAACCGTAGCTCCAAAATAGCTAATAGACCTTCTTAGAAGTCTAGAAATTAAAACAACGATGTAGGATATATATTATATATAACAAAAGTTCTTTCAGTTCCGTGGAAAGAACTATCACCCAAACGGCACCTTTGAAATCGATAATACGCAATTAATTTAGAAAAAAGGTTAAATATATATAATTATTAAATGTATGAGGGCACCGACGAAAGGCAAGATCAGCTCCTGCTCAAAATCATAAACCAGGGATCAGAATTAATGCCAGAAATAACTCCATACGAAATCAACACGGCACTTTTAGAAATAAAAAATAACAAATCCCCTGGCGATGACGGAGTAGTGATCGAAGCGATCAAACTAGGTGGAAATAAAATTATCCAGGCTTTGGCCAAGCTTTTCACCGAACGCATCTATCAAGGAAAAACTCCTCCTCAATGGAACAACGCAGTCATTATTTTATTACATAAGCAAGGAGACATAAGAGATCTAAAAAACTACCGTCCTATCATTTTGCTTTCACACATATAAACTTCACAAAAATTACCAAAAAAAGAATGGACGCTAAATTAGATGTATATCAACCTAGAGAAAAAGCTGGATTTAGATCGGGATACAGCACTAATGACCACTTACTCGTGATAAAGACCCTGATAGAGAAGTCTGCGGAATACAACAAACCATTAGCACTGATATTTGTGGGCTACGAGAATGCATTCGATACCATAAGCCAGTAGAAAATGTTAAAGCATGTTAAAAGAATGTCAAATAGAATATTGCTTCAGTAAAGTAATCAAATATATCTACTAAAATACCACTGCTAGCGTAAGACTACCTGAACAAGAAACAAATAAATTCTGTATACAGCGAGGAGTACGACCAGGAGACATCGTCTCTCCAAAGCTATTCAAAACGGTTTTAAAACATACTTGTAAGAAGGCACTAAAGCATTCTAAACGAGCATGGTATCAACATAAATGGAGAGAAGCTGAGTCATTTGAGATTTGCAGATGACATGGTCCTTATCCTTATAGCCAATTGTATGAAGATGATGCAATAATAATGTTTGAAAAATTATATCACGCTTCCTTCGAGGTCGGAATTAAGATTAATATGAACAAGACGCAAATAATTAATGGAGCGGAAACATTAACAAAAAAGGTAGGGAATAAGATTCGCGTGACTCCGAGGGCTATGTAGCGCCAGATGTTGGGTGTCTCTGAGAGACTGAGTCCCAAACGATGAAATACGTCGTAGAACAAAAACAACAGACGATATAAAAAAAATAAATTCTGTATACAGCGAGGAGTACGACAAGGAGACACCGTCTCTCCAAAGCTATTCAAGACGGTTTTAAAACATACTTGTAAGAAGATATAAAAAAAATCGCGTCGCTAAAATGGAATTGGGCAGGACACGTCGCCAGATTATCAGACAACCGATGGACAAAACGTATTTTAGAGTGGAGACCAAAACAAGAAGCAATACGGAGCAAAAGACGGCCACCAACTAGATGGACTGACGATATGAAACGTGTTAGCAATAACTGGATGCAAGCCAAACACGACAGAGAGATGAAAAGTGCTGAGGGAGACCTATGTCCAGCAGTGGACGCATACAGGTTGTTGATGATAATGATATATAATTATACGAAACATTCGAAAGTTTCCGTGAAAAACATAAAAATAATCAAAATAAGATTGAAAACGAACTTGATTTCTTCTGAACGTAAGATAAAGAAACTGAAGTAGTCGCTATAAGTAAAGATACCAGATGAAAGTACCCGATATGAAAAAGGCTGTGGCTTTGTAATAAAAGAAGAGCTCCAAGGTGAGACTTTAAACGAATTAAGGAAAGAATCTGTACCGTAACATATAAGGGGTAAATAGGACAATTTAACTCTATTCTCAGTTTACGTGTCAACCTAAGACGCATCAGAGGATGGTAAAGAGGAATTCTACGACTCCCTAAATCAATTATACACAGAAGCTCCTAATGGTGACATCAAAATAATATCAGACGATTTAAATGCAAAAGTAGACAAAGAACAGTACGTAGAACTCGTGGCAAGGAGACATAGCCTAGGCCCTAGATGACAATACTAATGGTAATGGATAACGTTCGATCGATTTTGGAATAAAATGGGAGGACCAGGTAGTGACACAGACGATTTCCTTGCAAAAGCTAAGCTCAGAATCCAAAAATCTCCAAAATAGACCACTCTCAACTGCATTATAGATTTCCTAAGAAAGAATTGTTGCTTTCAGGATATCTTCAGATACAGGAATGTGTTTAGAACGATCTTGCACGAACTACATCTAGTTTTCCATCTTTATACATTCACCAGTTCTTAATATTTTATGCTTTCTTAGTCCAGATTTCCTTAGTGTATGGTAGCACGGCAACTTCATATTCTTTTGTAAATTTGCATATGTTTCCTCCACTATTTAACTTCTTTAAAATGTCCATTTTATCTTTCAAAGCTAGATTCTTGTGTTTATGTTTACTTGACAGAATTACACTATTCTCACTTAAAACAGCAGGTAGAATTAGATATTAGATATGTACGCAGTGCACCTGATAAGTTTTGAGGTTAGACTCTTTGACGCGACGAAGCACATACGCGTGTAGGAGTGGGCGGAGGATGTCGGATTATTGAACGTGTAAAATCATATAGCAATTTGTAAGTTAATTATTTATTCACTCTTTAATTAGTACTTGGTTCTATATCTAAAGCGAGAACGTAAACTTTAATTTAAACTTCAACCGCTACTAAAACAAACTGCAAGTTTAGCCGTAAGCGTGTGTATAAGTGAACACATAATACGGATTTCTATACCTACTTACACTAGCTCTAAAAACCAAACATGGATTTATTTTCGTCATGAGAAAATGTTTTTAGCCTAATTTTTAGCGTGAGACATAAAAATATAAAATACAGTAAGGGGCAAAATTATCGAATACAGTAAGGTATCTTTTTATGCGGAAACGAAAATTGCAATTTTAGATCACTTAGTAAAGAGAGAAGGATCTATGGCGATTGGAAAACATTTTAATTAAAAAAAAACTTACAATAAAGTTTATACAATGGTATAAAATTGTATTATTAAAATTTATTAAAAGTTATCCAAAATGGATTTATTAATTTCTAAAACGTTTTCCATCCTATCAGATCACCCTCAGTGAAAAATGTCTATATTGTGTTTGGAACTAGTCACATGATGAGGTCAAATGACCCTTAAATTACATAATTTTAGTAATTAACATTATAATTAATAAGACAATAGTTCAATGATAAAAAATTACATTTTTTATTACAAATGTAATTCTGTAATGTAAAGACAGTGGCCTTAAAAAAAGAGCATATGTTGCTGGTACACAGACTGATGATATGCGTGGCATTAATTTTACACCCAAACATAAAATTTCAGATGAAAGACAAGAAGAGATAAAAACTCATATAAAATCATTTCCGTCCTATGAAAGTCATTACGCAAGAAACACTACTTCGAAGAAATATTTACCATCCCACCTAGCATTACGAAGAATGCATGATCAAAAAATGCCACCAAAATCCAGTTTCTATCAATATCTATGGAGACGAATTCCACAAAATGAAACTATCATTGAAAAGGCCTCGAATTGATACTCGTTTCACTTGTGATAAGTTTCACATGCACATACAACTTTGTAAAGACGAACAATCTAAAGCCGAATTTGCTGGTGAACATGACAGACATAAAATATCAGCAGATCAGGCATATCGGGAGAAAAGGTTTGATACACCACTAAGTAAAGATGACTTCACGGTGCAGACATTCACATTTGATTTACAACAGTGTCTGCCCACACCATCATTAAGTTCCTCAGTTGCTTTTTATAAAAGACAATTATGGACTTACAACCTAACAATACATGACAACAGAACTGTAGAAGCCTCGTGCTATTTGTGGTACGAAACTATTGCTGCTCGAGGGGCTAACCAAATTGCCTCCTGTTTATACAAACATTTGAAGACCTCCCTATCGACAAACGTAAAACACGTCATCTTCTACTCTGACACGTCTGCAGGTCAAAATAGAAACTCCCACGTAAGTGCAATGTTCACATGGGCTCTACAAACACCCAATATCGATACAAGAGATCATAAATTTATGATACCGGGACATAGTCACCTAGAAGTGGATACCGCCCATAGCATAATTAAAAAGAAAAAAGGAAAAATACGAAATACAGATTTACCATCCCCATAACTAGATGCAGCTACTAAAATCTAACAGTCCCAAATTTGACGTAGTTCAAATGAAGATTACAGATGGCCCGCTAGTTCAAAGACATAAAGATGTAAATAATAAACATTTTAAGTAGCTACAGACAAAGTGGTTAAGGTACGAAAAAGATTTTGGTGTTCTGTTATTAAAAGATTGCTTACATAGAGATGTGCCGTTTAAATTCTTAAATCTGAAACGCAGGGGATCTGCTGCGATCTCTTATACAATATCTGTTATTTCTAATCAGCCATGGCCAATTTGTAACGAGAAACGAAACGACTTGTTGTCACTGCTGCCCTTGATACCAGATATTTTTCAACAATTTACCGTCAACAGAAAATTTGCGTAACACAGATCCAGATATTGTGGAAAATCACCAAGAACCCGAATTTTAAAGTAACTATGTTAATAAATTATGTATAATTCTGTAGTAAACTAAAACACATATTTTATTTTGAACCAATGAACATAAAACAAATAAAAAACTTCTTAACTGTTTTGTATTATGTTTTATTGTAGTAATAGTTTGAAGCCAAGAAGGTATCTAACAACATAAAAAAAGTATCTGTTATCTAATTGCCAAAAAATCACAAATTACTTTTTTGTGTATCCTGAAAAGTGCCCTATTTTGACTATGTGCTTTATTCAGCAGACCCGAGAATTATGTTAATGTTTATCATTGAATAGAGAATCGAATAGCCTTTCACAGCTAGAAAATCACTCCTACTATCATTTAAAATTATCATAAATTACGTCATCATGCCCAAATGCAAACGTCACTAGTATGATGTGTATGCCAAAAAATCACCCTGCTCCTCACTGTATATACAAAATGAAGAAATTTGCTCGTCACTGTATATACAAAATGAAGAAATTAATCTAGAGAAGGGTATGTCTCACGTAGAAGAAAGAATTGTATATACGTCAATCGCCGAAAACCAGGTTGTAAAACTGTTGAAAAAAAATTGTATGTTGATTAAAAAACTTGAAACTTCAGTAACATACTTCATTACTAAATTTTTAGATTGTCCGTTGTTCATTTATTATAAGAGACTTGGACATTACACATTTATTGTAAATGACACCAAATCTAACTAATAAGACATACCTATCAAAAACTCAAATAGGAAGAGATTCTGAGGCACAATAATCTCTTCTTTATAACTAAAAAAATATTAAGTGTATTATGTTTAAAGGTAGAAAAGAAAAACGTCTAAGTATAACACAACTTTTTGTTAGCTATTCTAGATTATCTAAATATTAATAGAAAAGAAATTGTATTTACATGTTTTTTATCCTTTCCAGGTTGGTTGCAGACTTGCACCAAATGATCCAACTGATAAAGTAGTTTCTTACTGGTACTATGAACCTGTCACCAAAAACCATCACCATGAGTAATTTTTACATACTTACTTGTATAATACTACTCAGAGAAGAGGTAACATTAAGAACTTGGTGTGATTCTTCATCGACTTAAGTGACAACAGATAAAAAACTAAAGTAAATTATGGTACTAGTGTGACATTATGTCGCATTAAACTCACACTTTTTTATTATTTAAACGTTGAAGTGTATTTATTTATTTATCGTATGGCAATTACAACACATTTAGAACAAATACACAAACACTAGTAATATAGGTATTTGACAAACTTTAAATAGTTACAAACAAACATCAAGTGTATTTATATAATCAATTGACTCTGAAGTTGCAAACAGGAAGTCTTCAGGGCTACCATTGTAGGATCTTGAGGGACACTCTTGAATAATGTGGTCGATGGTTTGGTTCTCCCCACAGTCACATTGAGGAGACGGGTTCTTTCCCCATTTATGTAGCATGTATGCACATCTGCCATGTCTGGTTCGGATCCTATTTAGAGTGGACCATGTTTTGCGTGGAAGATCAAAACCTGGTGGCTTGTGGGTAATGCAGGGCATGTTATTTTGCCATTCGTTCCATTCTTGGGACCATGCATTCGTGATGTTGAACTCCTCATGTATCATTCTTGCCGTTTTCATTGGTGGTTTTCTAGAACGGAGACGGGTATTTCGTGCATCCTCGGTATCTTGGTGGATCGGCAGGTTTATATTGTTCATGATCTTTTTGTATTCACGTGTAAGTGCGTCGACTCGTCGTAAATGTGGAGGTGGGATGTGACTTAATACTGGAAGCCATTGGGTGGGAGTTGATTTAATTGTACCAGCTATCATCCTCATAGTGCTGTGCAGCTGATTGTCGACCTTTTTTACGTGTGGACTGTGTAGCCAGACTGGAGCACAATATTCAGCGGTCGAGAAAACAAGGGCTAAGGCAGTAGAGTGGAGAGTGAAAACCGATGCTCCCCAGGTGGTACCGCAGAGCTTCTGTATAATGTTATTTCTTGTACTCAACTTTTGGGCAGTTTTTGTTAAATGCTCTTTAAATGATAGCGTTCTGTCTAGTGTTACGCCCAGGTACTTCGGTGTTTTGTTGTGGGTAAGTATGGTATTTTCAAACCGTATGTTGAGTTCCTTTCCAGCAAGTTTATTGTTCAGGTGAAAGCAACAAACTTCTGTTTTGGATGCATTTGGTTGAAGTCGCCACTTGCGAAAATATTTGCCCAATGCATATAAGTCTGCCGTCAAAACTTCTTCAGACGTTTCTAGTATTCTGCATCGTGTAGCGAGGGCCCAGTCATCGGCGTATCCAAACTTTCTTGACTGTGTTTCCGGCATATCTGCTAGGTATAAGCTAAATAGTAGTGGAGAGAGCACTGACCCCTGTGGTAGGCCATTCTTAAGTTTCTTTGGTAGGCTGATATCTGTGCCCATCACTACTTGAAACATTCGGTCGTTGAGCATGCTATCTATTAGGCGTGCTATTGGTTTACAGGGGATTCCACGGAGAATTTTGTATATAAGGCCCTCTCTCCATACTGTATCGTAAGCTGCCGAGAGATCAATAAATGCCGCTGAAGTTTTAAGTCTTCTTTGGAAACCCGCTTCGATGTAGGTGGTGAGTGACATTACCTGGTCTGAAGTGTAATTACTTACTAGATGCCATCTTATCTAATTCTTATGTCAGTTTCCATCCACGGAACTCAAGGAAGTTTGGAGAACATACTTGACATACTTACCTATATCCCAGGCGAAATTATGCTCACGTAATTCTTTAAGTACACGATATGTGGCTATTCAATGACGAGACTTACGCTGTAAAACATTATATTGTGACTTCACATATATTTACTTATTATCACTTTCAGTTTACACCTTTACTTTACCTACCAATTGTTCAAATAATGCCGGAAGTCTTTTCGACAGCTGATTCAATATGCGTGTCGCTTTTTCTTTTTAAGTTTAACAAACTACCATATTATTCTTTTTAATGCAGGTTTTAGATAGGAATCGTAAGGCGTAAGATGAGTTGGCACTATCTTAATGGGCCTTTTTTGGAAGCTGTATGTTTTAAATCAATCCTACTGCAGTGAATTGGGTTACTATACATCTTCCATTTATCCATGATACTCATTTCAGAATTCTGGAACCCTGTACCAACTTTTAAATATCTATTGAATGAATACCATATGTTTCTGGAGTCACTTGTTAGTTTCCAAAGAGTCACTACCGTCTGCAATCTAGTACACCGCAGTCATGCAAAATATAGTTCAATGTTTCAGGTTCTCTACTACTGTATGTATGTCTATTCAGTCCCTATTAACGCATGTCCGTACAATGCGTTACCAGGGGGGTTTTGAGGGTTCAATAAAAAAAACTTACGTAGCAAATCTCAAATAGGAGCTTTTCTTTCATAATTAATTTACTCTCTTTTAATGAGCCTAATTTTTAGTTATTAAACTAGAAATGAGCTTGTTTTTTTGCTGTTCGGTTTCTGGCAACGTGTTGTCATCTTCTGATCTCCAGTATCCCTAAGTCGGTCTCAACTCCATTTAAGCACCTAATTCGCGGTCGGCCTCTGCTTCTTCTTCCTATAGGTGTTCCTATCGTTAACTTTTAGCAATTATGTTGTCAGGCATTCGTATTATGTGTCCGGCCCATCTAAGTCGCTATGTTTTATTGAACGTTACGACATCTGGTTCATTCAAGAGTTGGTATAATTCGAAATTAAATCTTTTGCGCCATTGCCCTTGATCGTTCATAGCCCCAAATATTTTGCGGAGTATCTTACGCTCGAATATTCCTAGAAGTCTTTTCATCCTTCTGCGTCCATGTTTCCGCTCCGTATGTGAGGACCGGCCTCAGCAGTGTTTTGTATATAATAATTTAAGTTTTTCTTTGGATATCTTTTGAGTGGAATTGTTTTTGGAGTCCATAGTATGCCCTATTTGTAAGGTTTATTCGTCTTTTAATTTATTCGCTTGTTTTATTGGTAGTAGTCACTAGCGAGCCAAGGTATGTGAAGCTGTCAACAGCTTCAAAGATATGACCTCCAAATGCTGTTTCCCGTACCTCATTTGCTTTAGGATTTTTAGTAACCAATATGTACTTGGTTTTGTCTTCGTTGATGATCAGACCGACCTGTTTCGCCGCCGTTTTCAATTCTAGGAAATATTGCTGAACATCTCGCTTACTACGCCCTGTTATGTCAATGTTATCAGCGTATGCTAAGATTTGTACCGATCTATTGTAAATAGTACCGCCGTTTCTAATTCGTGTGTCTAGGACTGCCTTTTCCAAGGCAATTTTAAATACTAGGCAAGCAAGGGCATCCCCTTGTCTGAATCCATCCTTTATCTCAAAGGATCGAGAATTTTCTCCCTGTATCCTAACGCTGGCTTTTAAGTTAGACATTGTCATTCTCGTTAATCGGATAAGTTTTTCTGATATACGAAACTCACGCATTGATTGGTGTAGTAGTGTAACAGGGTTATATATCTGTAATTGTCACACTGGAGCTGATCGCCTTTTTCATGTAAAGGACTATTGTAATTGTCAACACAAAAAAGATGTGTGCATTATTTCAACCATGAAATCAGAATTTAACTTTTTTTATAAGGTCACAACTAGAAAAATATTTACAGCTGCAGCTGCTGTCAAAATAAACAGCTATTTAATTAATTTTCTGTATCTGTCACAAACATGAACTGAGATTTACATAATAGCTACAAAAAAAGCGTTGTGATATGTTTGTAGTTCTTTGGATACAGATGCCATTTTTAAATAGAAGTACTTGACATCCCTTTGAATATTATCATCCGACAAAAATTGAAAAAATCAGGTGTAATTTTTTTATAAATTTTAAAAATACATTAATACTTTTAATTATGGTTTCTTAATAGTTACCTCTCCTATGATTACTCTTTTGATTAGAGTCTTAATGTAATCAAGTGTTAAAAGAAATATAGATAGGAAAATACAGTTTAAGAAAGACCAGACACCTCTATTTTTATTCGTAATGTTTTATTATTAAACATAAATTACGTTTGTTGAACTCGAATCCTTTTCTGATTCCTCAATGCTGGTGGGTAAGTTATGGCAAACTTGTAGCATGAGGTCCAGACCGTTCAGTAGCGATTGGTAGGAATTATACACCTAATACAAATCAGTTTGTAAATCTACAATGTTATTAACATTTTGTTACATATAAATTAAATTATGGTACATTAAATCCGTAAATAGCAGTTTTACTCCTGCAGGTAACAAGTATCCTACCCCGTATATCAACCATGGTGAATACAGACATCTTCCAGCTCTACTCAGAGTATAAACAGGTCATAAAGATTAGTACTGTAGCCTCTTAAAATGATTATTACTAGTTTTACAGCCAAATGTTTCTTATTCCTTTAATTTATTTTCTCTTTGCTTCGATCACTTTAATCCGATATAAATGCTTGGCTTTGACATTTGCTTAGCACAAGAATTTACCAACTGATTGTTCAAGATCAACTGTTTATTACTGTCGATTGATTGAGTTTTAGTACAAACACGGCATCCCTACAGGCCATGCCTGGCCTGAACCCTTGTTGTTATGTATGTTAGAAAACACTTGACTGAAGATTTATTTTATTTTCTAAAATCATTGTGTTTCTTGCTCATTAAGTTAATACCAATGTAATCCCAGGATGTTTTCTTAGCTGTCTTCTTAAATATAAGAATGGAAGTGCTTTTCGGTCTTTCATTAGGTACTTTACGGAAATACTAAATCATCTGGAGTGATTTTGTCGACTGTCTCGCACTAAACTTTCTCTCTCGTAGTTCAGTAATTCGTTTGGAATTCCATCCTGTCTTTTAATTCAATTACTATTTATGTTGTGACTTAAATTAAAAGAAATATCAACATCTTGCAATGTCATAAAAGATAATCTACACTTTTTCTGTCTGGCATGTCTGTTCGTGTCATACGGTGCGGCAAATTGCAGCGCTTAAAGTTTTGTCTGTGGATTAAACTTGCTGTGGTTCGGAAGCTATTTTCTTGGGGTATTGTAATATTATTTACTATTTTTAATGAGAAGAAATACCTACAGTTTCAGTTGAAATATTTTTATTTTGACGTTTCAATTTCCACTTTGGAAATCGTTCTCAAAATAGAAATTAAAACGGTATTATTTTTTGAAAACTGTTTTTAAGTGACAGGCAAACAGTGAATCAGACTGGAGCATGATAGATAAAGATGGAAGCAACTGGGAGAGACCTACATTCAGGAGTGGATGGAAAATGGTTGACGAAGAAGACAATTTTTAAGAAGAAAACTAAAGCTTAAGCGAAATAAACACTAACGAGCATTAATATTAATAATTTAAAATAAAAACTTAAAATTTTAATTCTCTTTAAACTTTTATTAGGTATTATAGTAAACAGAAACGAAACAAACTGTTTTAAGTAATTTCTAATAAAACTTATGCTTATCCGAAAAAAAAAAATGCATAAAAAATCAGAAATAAAGAATACACTACTCTTATCAATTTTAAAAGTGTAAAGATAGCTGTTGGTATTCTATTGTCATTCTTTTGTTTTTGTTGATATGAGTAAACTGTCAAATAGAATCAAGTGTCAAACACAATTTGAAGTTGAGTTGCGTTGATTTAATCTCGAGAATTATGGTTGTAAATCCCGAAACAGCGGCTGCTATTGTTGCGTTGCTTTAAGACGAAAAAAGAGAGCGATATATTGCTCAAAAGTATCAAATATCCAATAGTACTGTGCACCGTATTTTTACATGTTTCTTGGCAACCTGAGCTTACACTGGACGACCTGGAACCGGTCCCCAACAAAGAACTAGTGCCCGTAACGATCGCTTACGATCGCTGCACAAATCCGAAATCAACTTCAGTACGTCCGGAATCCTAACGTAAGTAAACGAACAATTAGACGAAGGCTTGGAGGAGCAAATTTACGAAATTTACTTACGTAATTAGACGCCATCGAGTTGCGCGGCTTCAGTTTGCCAGAAACCATGTTCATTTTACTGTAAATAATTGGAGGCACGTTTTATTTAACGATGAGTCCAGGTTTACCTTGTGGTCTCCAGATGGCCGTGAGAGAGTATGGCGAAGACCACATGAGCATTTTGCAGAATGTACCCTTAGTCCTAGGGTAGGCTATCGAGGGGCTCAATTATGGTGTCGACTGGAATTTCTCTAGAGGCACGTACATAATTCTACAGCGTTCCGAGAGGCTTCATAACAGCTGCCAGGTACATTGATAAAATTCTCCAAGATTTTGTTGTGCCTTATGCTGGGGTTGTTGTAAATGACTTTGTTCTGATGCATGATAATGCCAAGCCTCACAGTGAAAGAATCACTTAACAGTTTTTAAATGAAGTAAATATTCCTGTAATGGATTGGTCAGCATTGAGTCCAGACGCAAACCCAATCGAACATGTTTACTACATGCTTGGGCGAAGGATACGAAGTCCTCTTCCCACCCCTTTAACCTTAAATCAGTTACAAGAAGCCCTTTTAGAAGAATAGGAACTTTTTTCTCAACAGGACAGTTCTCATTTGATTTTAGTCATGCCAAGGAGAATTCAGGCAATAATTCAAGCACGTGGAGGAAATATTCATTACTAAAATCAGTTTGTCCGGACACATGATTTAAGTTTTCATTAATTGAGCGTCATTTTGTTACATTTACTTTGTTATCTACTGAAACAATTCTTTGTTCAAAAGTTAAATTTTTACTAGAAACTACTTAAAACAGTTTGTTTCGTTTGTCTTTACGTTATTATAAGAATAAAGGTTTAAAGAGAATTAAAATTTGAAGTTTTTATTTTAAAAATGCAAGTGCTCCGTTTTTCGTGCCGGTAAGTATATATATACACTGCCGTGCATAAAATTAGTGTCACCCCGTAATTTGAATTTCTTTTAGAAATTATTATGCTTTTTTAACTATTTTCGGTTGTAACATATTTTACTATTGGTATACTTGAAAACAATTGTTGTTATTGCTGTTTCGATAAGCGTTTGAGATAAAAAGGGCTCTTTACTCTAATTCCTAAAAACCATTATCAGCACAATTTTTGTTTCTGTGGTTTTAACGTCAATTGTAAATTTTTTGTGTAGTACTGTTACTGTCAGTGTACTGTAATGAGCATAAGTTTAGTTGTGGCGGCGTTAGAAGATGGCCCCAGTCAGCGCAAAACTGCTAGAAACGTTGATGTAAGTATCATCGAGTGTGCAACGAGTATGGCGAGAGTATAGCTTTGAGAAACCGAACGGTAACTGCAGTTTTCCTTCGAAATCATCTATAACAAGTGAGAAAAGTAAACGTAACAGAATGGATAGTTAGGAGGAGGAGAACTAGAGTAACTGGACCGCTGCTTTCTCGTGAATACTTACTTGCCAGATTGAATTTTGCACGAGAATACTTGGCTTGAAAAATACAGGATTGGAGTCGTGAATTGTTTTTCGATGAGTTGAGATTCTTAAGGATTCAGAATAACGTGTAAGAGCGTGGCGACGTCCAGACGAGAGATGTGCTCAAGCATGTGTTGCTGAGGGACTTTTATTTGGTGGAGGGTCAGTTATGGTATGGGAAGGCATATCGTTTGACGCTTAAGCGGAGTTAGTCTTTATCGAGAATGTGACATTGACTGCGGATAGGTACCTAACACAGATTCTAGAAGACCATATGGTTATTCTTGGAGATGACGCAATATTAATGCATAATAATGCACGGCTTAACATTGCTCGGATAATTACTGAGTGTCATAACGAGGTTCAAATCGCAAGATTTGTTTGCTCTACTGGCAGTCCAGATATCAGTCCCATAGGTCATGTTTGGGATAAGATGAAGAGACGTTTATGGAGTCTGTGCAGGTCCACAGAAATTCAAAAGGGCTTCGCGACATATTGGAGCAGGAATGGAACAATCTTCAGCAGAATGTGATCCAAAGCATGCTTCGTCGTTTGCAACCTGTTATTACTGCCAGAGGAGGGAATACTCAGTACTGGAGTTCTTAAAATTTCTTTTGTTTCAACAAAAAACACAAAAATTGTCCATTTTCTATAATTAGTATATTAAAGGAAAATTGTTCATTTTCATTACTTTCAATAAACTTTGAAGGACAAAAACGTTGTTTTCTTAAAACAATGTTAGCAAACTATGTTACAACCGAAAATATATATATATATATATATATATATATATATATATATATATATATATATATATATATATATATATATATATCTTATAATTCTTGTTAGTGATAACAAGAAGGTAATTTTTTAGAACATTGCCAAACAATAAATCTAGAAGTAGAACTATAGGACAATGCCAGACAAAAAAAAATGTATACTATATATTTTGACTATTTATTCTTTAACCATTTACCTCGGTGTACGCCTGACACATAGATTCGTATAGATTTTGATGTTGGTGTATAGAGTTTTCTAGCATCATTATTTCTGAAGGGATATTTCCAGTTTCAGATGCAGATTTCCATGAAGGCACGTTCTCCACGTATTGTTCCGCCTTGTGGTGGAAAATCACAGACAATGCCAACACTGCAGTTCTATAAGAAATATAAAAAATACGATTATTGTTTAAGTACTAAATAAAAATAAATAAAAGAATATTCTGACTAAATTATTCCACAGTTAACAAACAGTTTTATAAAAAATATTTTTTAATGTCTGGTAACCTCTTTATATATTTGAAGGAATTATCTCTTACAGAATGATCCTAATAATTTAATAAAGTTATTAATAAAAATTCACAAGCAGGCAATTTCTGTGTAAAATACAAAGTAATAAAGTTTAAATTATGTTTAAGACGTACGCTAAGACATAAATATTGCGACATGAAAGTACTTGACCTAGAGTCCCTCTTTGGACGGGAGTAACTCTTCTTCTTCTTCTTCCTTCATGTATGTAGGTTTTAAAGCCTGCTTTTTCTTCAATATTAGCCTTCTAAATTGTTTAAATTATCGCACCATCTTTTTCTTGGTCTGCCAATACTTCTTCGTCCATTTGGTGACTTACCTCGTGCTATTCGTACTATCGTATCCTCTGCCACTAATGTGTTCGTTCCACTCTTGTTTCCGTTTTATCACCCATCCATTTATGTCTTCTATATTGCATGCTCTTCTTATGTTTTCGCTTCTCTCCCTATCCAACAGACTTTTCCCTGATATTCGTCTGTATATTCGAAGTATATTCATATCTGTTGTTTCTAGTAGTCGTCTCATTTTTGATGTGTCAGGTCTTGTCTCCGCTGTGTATGTTAACATAGGTGTAATTGCTGCTTTATAGATTCTTGTTTTTGTGTCTTGTCTTAGGTGTTTGTTCTTCCAGATTGTGTCATTAAGAGATCTCGTCGCTTTACTTGCTTTTAAGCTTTGTTGTCGTACTTCTTCTTCAACATCTCCGTAATTAGTTATATCTATTCCGAGATATCTAATCCTTGCTTCCTGCTTTATTGTTTTCCCATCAATTTCAATTTTACATCGTAGTGGGTATTTAGATATTGTCATACATTTATTTTTTTCTGCTAATATTATCACATTGTATTTCTTTTCTGTTGTATTGAAGATGTGTGTTAATCTTTGGAGCTCGTCTTCTGTCTCGGCGATTAATGCGGCGTCGTCTGCATAACATAATATTTGGATTTCTTTGTTCCCCATTCTGTAACCATGACCTTTACGAACTGCTTGTATTATTTCGTCCATTATTATATTAAAGAGAAGTGGGCTTAACGAGTCACCTTGTCTGACTCCGCTTTGTACTGGTATACACTGTGTTAGTTTTCCATTTATCTTTGCCTATATTCGATTATGGAAGTGGATGCTTTCGATGGTTTGTATAATATTAATTGGTATGTTTTTTTATACAGTAGGTGTAAGACGTCTTCGGCTTGGATGCGATCGAAAGCCTTTGTCAGGTCCATAAAACATAGATATGTTGGTTAACTATATTCGATGGTCTTTTCTATGATTTGTCAGAACAAATACGGCGCCTAAGTAGGATCTTCCGAATCTGAATCCTTGTTGTTTATTTGATAAAGTTGTTAATTTATTGATTTTGTTGGTTAGTGTTGGTGTTCAGTAGAGTTATATCTCTATAACTGTTGGGGTGTTATTTATCTCCTTTCTGGATCATTGCGTATCGTTGGTATCTTGCAATGCAATATTAGTTTTTGTATAAGTTTGGTCATCTCTAGGGTTATACTTTCTCCTCCGTGTTTTAGAAGCTCGTTGGTTATTCCGTCTGGTCCTGGTGACTCTCTATTTTTAAGTGAATTTATGGCTATCTCTACTTCTTGAAAACTTATTTCTATTTCGTGTCTTAATTCAGGTACCTTACTTTGTTGATTAAAATTTTCCTTTCCTTTAGACAGTTCCGTTAGGTATCTTTATCATTCGTTTGCTGGTATGTTATTCTATTCCTTCAATTCTGCCATTTCTTTCCGTTGGTTTCTTATGAATCTCCATATTTGTTTGTGTACCGTAGAAGTCGCTTTCCATACTTTTTGTAAATTGTTCCTAGAGTTCATTTTTTGTTCTTACCAACTGCTTTGTTTCATTTCGTATTCTTCTATAGGTGTCTCGGGATTCTGGAGTATTTCATTTCATGTTTTGTACTTCGTGTAGACCTCTCGTTTCTCTTCACATTTCTCTTTTATTTCTTTTCTAAACCATGGTGTATTGTTGTTGTTTCTTTTGTTCAGTATGACTTTTTTAATTTTTTCCTAGCTCGCGTTTATATCATCGATGTCGTCTATTTGTTTCAGCTGTTTTTTCTGTGCTACTCCTTTAGTACAATTCTCTTGTAGAGTCGTACCACAATGATTCTATATTGAATTTTTCCTCGGTGATTTCCTGTAGAAAATGTTTTGGTGTTATTTTCATTCTTATTTTTGCTAGTACTAGTTGTGTTCACTCCCTGCGTCTGCCGAGTTTAAAGTTCGGATATCTAGAATCTGCTTTGAGTGGATTTTTCTATTAGTGACTATAAAATAAATCATAGATTAGTGCCCCCTGTAATTTTCAAATGTATATTTATACTGGAGCTTATGGGAGTAAGAGCTTAGACGGGAGTAACTCAATGAACTATTTTCAGCTTAAAGAGCTTTCGCTATTCACAAGAAAATTGCTATAGCTCTTCTCATGGCCTTTTTCAGTATACTATTTCTTTCTAGTATGTGTAGTAAATAAAGATAAACAAATTGTATCTCCGCGATTGTTTCTCAACGGAAATCAATTCAATTCACATATATTCATATATTTACAACGCACATTTATGTATAGATATTTTATTAGTTGGAATTTAGAATACACCTAGTATCTAACCAATTGAATCGTGCGTGTTTGAAACTGTGAACTGCCTATCAATGCGAACGATGTTTTCATTAAGTAGACTTTAAATGTCAAATGTCATTAAGTTAAATTAGTTTTAAAGTAAAATTACCTTAACTTTTTAAGTAATAGTGTATCGTGTCATTTTGTTTTTTATTACCAAAAGTATTTCAAATATGCTATCTTTTGGACATATAACTGAAGCCACCGTATGGTGTCTTTGTTAACTTTTTGGAAAGAAGCCATTAAACTAATAAAATTTAGGCTTTTGTTAATGTCTTTAGGTAATAACTGTTCACTCAATTAGGATCCCAAAAGAAAAATGAACAACGGAAAATTTATTTTATAAGTTACACCTTCTTACCTTTCATCTAGCCCAGCCGCGAAATCCTTCCACGTACGATCCAAACGTCCGGCGACCGAGCGAATATGCGAGGCGGCATAATGGCCGCCTTCGATGAGACGCGACGCGACCGAAAGTATACGATTGATGTTCACGTAAACGTTCATGGAGCTCATCGTGAAATGCTGGTGCTCTTCTTGAAGCTGCTTGGCTAATTGGTAAGTATGGCCTATTTCTACATAGTTAAGAAGGAAGACGTCTTTGTTATGGCAAATCCACTCGAACATCTGAAACAATAATTAATTTAATTACACATAAATATTATACTTGGCAACAGCTACAATACAGTAGAGTGGTGACAGCTAAAGTTTTTGTAGATTTGATAAACGAACAGAAAACAGTACGTGGTTTTACATTCATATTGATTTAAAAAGTGCCTTTTTAATCAAATGATACAGAATATAGTTTAATTACTTTTCTTTAATTGACATAAATGGTTGCATTGTAGAATAAAGTAAATACAAATTGTCTCACTCTAAATATTGCTAAATTATATTGGAATAAAAACGTTTCCATCGGATTTGACCGTGACGACTTAGAGGCAATTGATATAAGTAGGAAAGTCAGACAGGAATATATTTTATCTCCGCTTTTTACCGAAGCCTGCAAAAAAAAATCATCGGTGTTTCTATTGACTAGCTGTAATATTACTTCACAGTATTTATTAAAACACCATAGTAGTGTCAGGGTGTGATGAGTATCATATAAAATTAAAAGTCAATAAAACCATAACATACTGACGGTATTAGATTTTTGTTTTGATACAGGGCAGCGACAACCGCTTATACGTATTTCGACCTCTTTAGGTCTCGTCAGAACGGTATAGCTACTGCTCTGAACCAAGACAAAAATCTCTCCCGTCCTAGACAATAGTTATCAAAATAACTATATACGGACGTAACTACGCCATCTAAAAACAAAAAAAGTACGCTAGGTAGAAATCGTTTGATTTCCCTTTTTGTTTCAATAAAACCAATTATATGCCAATATCCAATGATCAAATTTATAACAAAGAATTGGCAGCATAACTTACCTGGGCTACAAAATAAACAAGGATTTGGACCACTCTAGAAAAACAAAAACACTCTACAAAAACAAAACAGTTTTTTTTAATAGAAGAAAATTGTTGTGTGCCTTAAATAAAATTGTAATTGATTTTCACAATACTAAAATGATATATGTTTTTCGTAATAATTTATGAATCTGAAGTGCTGATGGCAACGGAAAACTCAAAACTTTCGAGCCGTCGTGCTATAGTTGTTTGGGCAAAGAAACTTCGAATTATAAGGAAGCAATATAAAAAATCATTAAAACCAGAAAGAAAATACTACGCACAAAATAAGGCATCCCAAAAGTAGAAATTCTTATATATTGTAAAACTAGGAAAATAGTCCGAAGGTGACGTTCAAGAAGAAGAAGATCGTAGTTTAGAAAACCTACAATAATTAGAACAAACAACCGAATCATTTTCCTAGAGCACTCAATAACTCTATAGGTAGGATTTCCTAGAAATCCTCTGCTACCATGAAGTGGTCACTAAGTAGCCGCCTAGATATATGACGTCACTAAAATATTATCTAGAGAAATATTGACATACGAAAACAATGCAGTTTACATTTGAAAACGATGCCTTAAATATCAACGTTAAATTGCAGTGCCGCCTATGTATGTAACGCTTTGACAGCTGACATTAGAATTAAAGGTCAGACGTCCGAAGAAGACTATTGTGTGAGAGGAGTTCGATAGGGATGTGTGCTCCCCCGCTTTTGTGTAATTTATATACAGAAATGACTTTCGGAGAAGCTGTGGAAAACAAAACAGACGGTATAATTGCCAACAGAGTAGTCATCAAAAACTTAAGATATGTGGATTGACACAGTATTGCTAGCAACGAATAAAGATGATTTACAGATACTTCTATAAACGGTAAGAGACCATAGAAACCAAATTCGTTTAAAAGTTAATATGAAAAAAAACCAAATGGATAGTCATCAGCAAAAACAAAAATATAGCTAACAATATAACTGATATCAGTATAGATGGAGAAATAGTGGAGAGAGTACAATCATACAAATATGTGGGCTGTTGGGGGAATGAAAGTGGGACATATCTTAGGAAATCAAAAGCAGAATAGAGCAAGACAACATCATTTAAGAAAATACACAAGGTATTAACCAATAATGCGGTATGGGCGTACCGCCGAATGTTGAGGATATCGTGGATCGACAGAGACGAATTAAGCAATTGTCCAAATCGTCCAAATAAAGAGAGGTTCTGTAAACCATAAAAAGGAGAACATTGGAGTACTTTGCACACGTGATAAGAAATCCTAAATATGTACTGCAGAATTACTGCATGTAATTATTCAAAGAAAAATATAAGGAAACGTGGTCCTGGGCGACAAAGAACATCATGTCTCAAGAACACCTGCCTTTCTCTCGCGGAAGACATGAATGTTACAATAGCCTAATATACTATTCAATAGTAGCTGTCGGCTTATAAATTAGCTATACGAATACGCTATTAATTAAACTAAAATATATACTTACTTTTTCACAATCTTGTTCGAACAACCTCAACTGAAAGCACTGGTCCAACTTGAGCTTTTTATGGTGCCACAGTTGAAGTAGATGTTGTTGTGACGAGTGAACTGCCTCTAAATTTTGTAAAACTAAGTTTTTGGTACCTAAGAGTTCTGAGTTCGTATTGCTAGGAGATTCTGGTTCACGCCCGCCGCCTCCCCCACCGCCTCCTCCTCCACCACCACCACCTTGGCCGGTGTCAAGCCCGCAAGATTTTTGTAGTAGACGCTGACCTAAAATATAATATAAACGTTAGTGTATTGTTTGGATAATGTAAAAAAAGCTGTATAAAAATTTATCTGAAAGTTAAGATCGTGACGAATGATCTCAGAACTATAGTCGTCCTGGGTTTCTCTTCCCTTGCATAATTAATCTAAGTAATACGTACTTCTCGCCCCTCATTATATGACCCAGATATTGAGTCTTTCTAATTTTAACAGTTTTTATGACTTTACATTCTTTCTTCATTCTTTGTAACACCTCTATATTATTTACTTTTTCAGTCCACGATATTCTGTGGATTCTCCTGTAGCACCACATCTCAAAGGAGTTTAATTTTTTTATTTCAGACTGTTTTATTGTCCACGCTTCCATTCCGTATAGTAAAGTGGAAAAAACGTAACAACGTCCCATTCTTGTGCGGATCTCTAGATTAAGGTTACGGTTGCAAAGTAAGTTCTTCAATTTTATGAACGTGTTTCTTGCCATTTCTATTCTAGATCTGATTTCTTTTGTTTGATCTCCATCTTCGGTTAGCCACGTTCCTAAATATTTATGTGTTGTTACTCTTTCGATCGTTGTATTATTGATGACCAGGTTATCTACATTTTGTTGTTTTTTTAAGAATATCATTGATTTCGTTTTCTTGAGATTCATTTGCAGTTCGTACCTTTGACATGTATTGTATACATGTTGTATTATGTACTGTAGATCTTCCATGTCACTTGCAAATATGACCGTATCGTCCGCATATCTAATATTATTAACGCTATTTCCGTTGACCAAAATACCTTCCACAATATCCAATACAGCTTCTTGAAATATCACTTCACTGTAGACATTGAATAAGAGTGGTGAAAGTATGCATCCTTGTCGAACTCCTCTAGGTATACTTACTTTCTCTGTCAGTTCTCCTTCGACTCTTATTCTTGCTTTCTGATTTTTATACAGATTCGATATAATTTGTAGATCTCTACTATCTATGTTTTTGGTCTTAAGAATACTTAAAAGCTTTTCAGAAATAGAAATATTATGTCGCTCTAATTTGTATCTGCAGAAATTACGTCTTCACACTTTGTATCCACATCCAAATTCAAAAGACAGAAAGATGTGTGCTTATTTGAGGATTACGCTTTAATATTTTTATTTACAGCTGTATATTGTCGGTACATGAGCTTTTATGCCCTTGACGTCGAAACTTTTAAATATTTAGTACTGTTATGACATTGTCCTCAATAATTTTTAGTCAGATAAACATGGAACATTTGTCTATCCTTACTATATTAATCTTAACGACTGTCTAATTCTTTCTGTCGTAAATTCATTATCTTAGATAGTGCTTTAGAGAGTCACATGAAATTTGACTTTGAATGACCTTGCTTATGAATTTTATTACATTAATGACAAATAACTCTCCAATATACTCGTAGGTATGTTACAAAAATAACCAAAAGGATTTAAACGTTTTAGACTATTTTATTTTCTTTAAAATTGTGTTTTAAAGAAATCAGATAATCAGGTGGTATGTAAATTACACTTTTCTAATCCATGGTAAACGGCAATCTACATTTTTGTTGATTGCTAAATTCACTAAGCTCTATGGCCCCAGGCCGGTCTGAGACTGATTATTAAGTCTCGAGTACTTCGCGCAGGACAGACGTGCCCAATGTCAAATAGCGAATGTGCTATGGATATAAAGAATAATGAATATAGATTTGTTAATGGAACATAACATACACACTCACACGTATGCATGCACACAGGCACACGCACGCAACAATACAAAATACACAGGATGCACCACAGAGCTGGCAAACTCTAGTTTAGGGTATTGTGATATCATTAATGCAAGGTAAACAAAAGGTAAAAGTTGGCCCAGAAAGGAACAAAAGACCGAGCAGAGAGGCCACCCCAGTCGCACACTCTGGCTCTGTCCTCAAGTAAGCCCCAATCAAGGTCCTACACCACAATTCACCATGGAATTACAACACACCATAGTGAATTTATAGACGGTTTTGTAGAATAAATATCCAAAGAACAAAATGAAGAGTATATCAAAACCAACGCACATGGATCGGTATTTGAACAACTAGTGAGCGAAAGGAAGTTAAGTCCACCGCATATCGCCTTTAATACTGTCTACCTCAATCGCAGACGAAACGTCACAAACAAACAATTCCATACCATTAATAAGCAATAAAGTGATGTACTAATTATTAATAACCTTTTGCAAAAGTAGGGCACAACAATACATAAATATTATATTCTTTCACTGTTTTGTCTTCCTCGAACATTGGCAACTAATTGCATGACTTCACTTTATTTACTGCTATCGATTATAAAATTTAAAGTTCCGAATCATTTCTACCTTGTTTTCCTTTCGTATTTTGACGTTCGACTAATAAATTCACTTTAAAAAGAGTGTGCAACATAAAATTGCATCTCAGATATGATTATTTTAATTACTGAGTAATAAATTATTGATAAATAAATGGTTATCATGTGCTCATATTAATTATAATATTTTACACTTTTCAGATGGACACTTATAGTTTTCCTAAGAGCAGGTGAATATTTATGAATATCAAACACGGTTTGTTATTTTCAGTAAAACTTTACTTTTACCTTTATTTTTATAAAAAGTATCAAGCTAAAACAATTACCAAGGTAACTTTTAGAAGATTCTAAAATTTTGACCAAAGAAATATTAGCTTTTTTTCTTGATTATTAAACAATAGAACAAAGGATCTTATGTAAGATATAAAAAAAATTACCTAATAAATCGATATCATCAACTGGTGCCTTCATAATTTTCTTCTTCATTTCATTATGTAGGTCGATTTTGTGTTTGGCGCCACTAACGTCTTCAGCGAAGTCGTTCCTAGCTAAATCCTCCTAAAATTACAAAATAGAAATAAAAAAGCATAAAACTATAGTATGTACTAAATATAAATATTGATATTATATGGGGTTAAACCACAATAATAAAAATTACATTTTATGTTTAATTTTGACGTTTTGATTTCGACTCTGGAAATCCTTTTCAAAAAAGAATATTTTAAAAAAGGAGTTGTATTAACCTGTAAGTGTTTATTAACTCGCGCTTTGTTGGAAGCATAGCTCTCTTATCACGGACTACGAATGGCGTGGTGGATCGCGCATAGGTATGATAAAATAAAAAAAGATTGAAACACACACACTACGCGGAGTAGTAAACGCAGTCACATGCGTGCTTCTGAATACGATAAATTAAAATCTGCTGCTTCGGTTCGTTTTACAAGACGTTTACAAAAAATATATACGGGGCAGAAAATGACATTTGTGGCTTCCTGAAGAAAGCAGTTAAACTGAAATAAAAATTTTAATAGCTTCAGAGATTAGGACCTGTAACAATAACTACCAGAAACTATGCATATATAAATATTTTTTCATCCACTCATTCGAAGACATCATCGACTACATTTTCCTGGATATTATCATCATCTATCTTTAATACGCAACTTTTAGACTTTAGTATTTTATGGAACTCAATGAAACAAGCCTATGCTATCAAATGTCCTCTTCTCTATCAAATAAAATAGAAATAGAAAATAAAGAAAAGCACTAAGAAAAGTGAAGAAACTAATCTCTCTTGTCGTTTCCCCATTACTGAGGATCGTGATTTCTTCCAAGATTCCTAACAATTTTTCAGCTGCTCTTCTGCTACCTTCAGCTGCTCTGAGAGCTTTGCAGAATGAGTTTCCAGCTGAATTCTTAATTTGGTCGGACCGTCTAGTTGGTGTTCGTCCTCTTTATCTTCTCCCCGGAACGTTTCCAGAAACAATTAATCTCTCCAAACTATCGTCACCTCTGCGAACTACGTGACCGAAAAATTGCAGAATACATTGCAGAAATATTGTGGACACCTTTTTTTAATCTCGCGTTGGTTTAGAATGGAAACGTTTGTCTTATAAGCTATCCAAGGTATGCGCAGCATTATTCTCCAGCTCCACACATCAAAAGTATTAATTTTTTGGCGGTCGCGTCCGCGAAGAGTCCAAGTCTCTGCCAAGTACAGAAATATTGAGAATACAAGGGCATTCACCTGTCTCATCTTGATATTTTGGGAGAAAGATCTGTCCTTCCAAACTTTAGTGAGGCGGCTCACCGCATTTTTTGCCATACCAATACATCTCCCAACTTCTGCTTCATAGATACCATCGTTAGTTATACTAGACCCGAGATGGACAAAACTGACGCAAAAACATTTCTTGCCCATTTGCTGCTATAAGTGTAGTGTCATCAGCAAATCTTAAATTGGAGATTTTCCTACCAGTAAATGTTACTACACCGGCTCATCCATCTAAAGCCATCCTCATGACATGTTCACCATAAATGTTGAATAAGTCATGTGACAACACGCATCCTTGTCTAACACCCTCTCGGTCTTGAATTGGTTTGAGAACTTCTCTGACCTAGTCGTACTGTTGCTATATTGAACTGGTACAGATTTTTAATAAGTGTCACCAGGTACATTGTTGTGCCCATTTATATTAAAATGTACCACATTTTCAGTTTACACAATCAAATGCCTTTTGGTAGTCAACGAATCATAGAATTTGGTAATGGAGATAGGTTTTTAATCTGTTTTTGATGATATGCAGCAAGGTTTCCAAACAGCGATACAGATAGAATGGATGATATGTAATCCTTTGTTACCTAGTAACTGTAGTATTTCATCTGGTATTGATTCAATACCTGGGGATTTATTTCTCTTTAGCGATTTAATCGCACCTTTGACTTCAGCGAGTAAGGTTCGCTTGCCATTATGCTAATTTCAATACTGATTTCAGTACTAAAAATATTAGTTAGTTGCGCGAGTCGATTTAGTATGAAAAATGTGTGTTTGCAACTATCTTAATTTTAATTAGCATGTAGGAGAAAAAAATGGATCGAGAGAAGAAGGTTAGGCAAAGGAATATTAAATATGTTGAATGAAAAATTATTAGTAGAAGATCCTTTGGCATATAAAAACCTGTTACAAATGAATAATATTTTGTTTAAAAAATTGTTACGAATAGTTGAGAATAATCTCACTTTTAGTTAATATTTCATTATTTTTAATACAAGAAATTAGAACATGTTCTAAATTTTAGAACTGAATCGAAGCGCGCATCTAATTTGTAGATACAATATTTTTAGTACTGAATTCAGTACTGAATTTAGCATAATGGCAAGCAGACCTAAGACAGTAGGTTCTCTAGGGTAGTCAGAGGGTCACTGATTTCTGCTGGTAAGTCTTTATTTTTATATAGCCTGCCATAGTAGTTTCGCCATGTTTCCAATATTTTGTCAGTATCGATCTTTAGATTACCCTCCTTATCTATTACAGACCACGTTTGAGATTTAAATTCTCTGGTAAGGAGTTTGATCTTCTGAAATAAATCCCTCGGTTTGTTTGTATTTGCGGCACTGTTTTCTGATTTCTTTCGATAACGCTCTGTATTCATCGTTTGTTCCGTATCTAGTTTTATGTTCTTTACTGCGTTTAATCACAGTCCACGTATTATCGGATATCCACGGCTTACAGCCCGTGGAAACCGCTGCCTCACAGTCTTTTGCAGCCTCGATTACCTTATCTTTGAGATAGATCAAAGTGCTCTCAGGGTCATTATCTACTTGGTCTAAAGAAAGAACTTCTTCTAGGTTTTGTTGGAAGTCATTGATTTTTAATGGATTTAGAGACATGCCTTTTCTTAGGGGTCTTCTTTTGGGGACTTTAAAACGAAGTCGAACGTTCACAGTTGACGGCCGATGACTTCCATCTTGATCTTATTAGGATGTAGTCTATTTGATTTCTTGTTCGTCCATCAGGGATGTGCCGTGTGTATAATCTCCGTGGATGATGTAGATAGAACGTGTTTGTAATTGTAAGATGTTGTTCTTCACAGAACTCCACTAGAAGGTCGCCATTCTCATTTCTCTGTCCCAGCCAATTTGTTGTCCAGCACTCCTTCAATATTTTTGTTAGATGACCCTACTTTGGTGTTAAAGTCTCCTAAAATTATGATTAGAAAGAAACTAATATTTACCTGCAAATCGTCCAGTCTATCAAGAAGGTCAGCGGCTTGCCAAGCGAACTCTTCAATGGCTAATCTAACTTCCAGCCAGTGAGCATGATCATAAGACAAAGTACCTTCTAAGTCAGATGTCAGTTGACTACTATCTATTATTTTTGGCAAAGCTTCTATACTTATCATATTTGTCTGAAATAAAAATACATTATTGTAATAATATTAATGAATACAATCAATTTATTTTCGTAAACTTTCATTTTAATAATTTATTTGAATTCAGAACAGAAAATATAATGTTTAAGCTAAAAACAACTCAATTTCTTCTAAATTCTTCAGGTAACTAATTAATTAAATGTTATAAAATGAGATGTGGGGACCAATTTGTAGTTAAAATATCATGACATTATAAATTATGCTACATTTATAGACATCTCTATACGATTTGAAGCTGTTCTATCCCTATATTCTCTATGTAAGTGGATATTGTTCTATAGAGGACTGTAACCAGGGGAATGTAATTAATATTTGAATGACAAAAAGGGTTTTTTTTTATTTAAAACACTTTTTCCACATCAATCACGCAGGGTTATTAGTGGGATGACAAACACAATAATTTTAATATGATTATGTATATTCAATAGTATAATACAATTTTATACCTCTTAAATAATTTAATACATTTAAATTTTTATCTGTCTGGATGGATTTGAGGTCGTCTGAAATTCCATGCATTATTCCTTGATTTTGGAAATATGGGCACTCAAACGGGAAGTGTTTCACTGTCAATGAAGTGGAGCAGTTGTTGCAAATTGGTAGTGGATCTTTACTGATTAAAAATTTGTGGGTGCCAGCAGTATAACCAATTCTTAAACGGTTCATAATTACTTGATCTCGTCTACTTGTGGAGTTATTCAAAGAGCTGTTCACCTTTGGGCATATTGGGTTTAATTTGGTTGCTGAATTTCCCCAGTCATGTTGACAAATATTATTGCAATGAACTTTAATCAGATGTTTCATGTCACTATTCGCTCCGTGCGTGACTGACGCGACACCTACCGCCTTCATCTGACAGTTTTGGACCTACCAATTTTCAGGTTAAACATATGACATATGTTTGACATTGTTAAATACATGCTAATTGACAATTATTGATAATTAACTTTTTAATTATATTTTTTTAGTTTATGTACAAAATAAATGTAGTATTAAAAACTGGGTTTCTCAAAATTCATCATAATATATCTTTTCAACCACAAACGGAAAAGAAAGGGAAAAATCTCGTACTGACAAATCAAGTTTTTCACGTGAAAAAACATATATTTAAAAACAGTAATAGTAAAAGTAATAATATAAAAGCTAAAGTCATCAGGCACTCTGCAGTTAGCTTGAAGCCTTATAAAATATCATTTAAGGTAAATATTTAAATTTTTCCTATTTCAATTGCATAAAAATTAAGTCATGTGATATTTACTTCTTTATATTAATAGCACGGATCCATCTTTTTCTTTTCTCTAATTTATATGTAATCTTTGGGAACCTATAAAAACTACACTTACCATTTTTGCTATTATTAGCACAATTAAATACGCAATATGTATTGGCACACATTTTTGATAAAATTTATGCTTAAAAAGGTAGGGCCAATTTTGTCATATTTCGCCGCTACGCACGCTGGCATCGTTTCAAAGTACCCCTACCATGGTCACGCACGAAGCGAATAAGGATATTTTGTAAGTTTTGTAGTATCTTCTAAGTTAATACTTAAGTAGTTGCTAGTTGATCTGCTTTTTCATTTTCCCAGATTCCAGTGTGCGGTGATACCCAAATGAAAGCTTTCCCATGGAATGAAGTATTTCTAATTCATTTTTTATTGCTTGTATAATGGGATTTGTTGTATAAATTTGATTTAATTTCAATAAAGCATTAAGTGAATCTGTAATGATGACGCACTTCATCGTGTTACTCGTTTTGAAAAGAGTAAAAGGTTTTTAATATCGATGAGGTCTCGCCTGTGAGTATACTAAAATTTGTAGGTAAGTGTAAGATGTATGAGTTTTCTTCATCAGAATAGTAAGTAGCAGCATGTCCATCTGGGGTTTTAGAGGCGTCGGTAAAGATTTGTAAGTAGTTGGGGTAATGGGATATGATTTCTGCAAAAAGATGTTTAATTATCGAGAAATTTGAGATTAGAGGTTTGATTAGAGGTATCCAGTTTGTTGCCTTTTTAAAAGAGAGGAGGCGGAAAGTTGTGAACAATGTACCTATGGGTGTCGGTCGTACAGCGTTTGATAAATGGACTAACAGGCTTAGGCGCTGTATTCACGTAAATAGCGGCCATTTTGAATAATTTTTGGTAGTTTGTAGTTTATTATATTAGTAACAGATTGTTTAAAAATTTTTCAAATAAACTCAGTAGTTTAAATTTTTTTAGTTAAATACCGTATCAATATTTAAGGCAGGACTATGTAGATACTAACACTTTAAGGCAGAAGTAACTAATTTGCAAAGAATGATTTACCACTGCGGGTTACAGTTTGTTTATCGGAAAATAACAGAATTAGCATAAATAAATGTAGTAATCCACGTAACTATTTGGATAACTATCTCAAATATATGAATCTGCAAAAAATACCATTCATTTTGACCCGTTTCAACCCGTAACAACAATTGTATTCTCATTGTAAATAAAATAGTCATAACTCTCTTTTAATGCATTTTTTTTTCTTCAACGTACTTTGTTAATTGAAAGTTTAAAGAGCATAACAAACAACAATAATAACTAAACAGAAATTGTATTCTCATTGTAAATAAAATAGTTATAACAAACTGTAGGAGAAGAGTTGGCAACAATGTTTGAATTGGCTTAAGACGTGCATCTCCGTCTTGTGCTAGTGTATTAGGTAATGAATTCCATTCTACTAGGGAGGTCTGATAAGTACTGAGCCTGCAAACGAAAAACGAAAATTTTGGAAAACTGACGGTTTATTTCTCAACATAGTCTACTTTTAGCTCGATGCACTTGACCCAGCGATGCTCCAACTTCTTTAACCTGTCTGAAAAATACGTTTTCTCGAGGTCCGCAAAGTAATCTTCCGTGACGGCGATAACCCCTTGTTTTGACTTAAATTTCTGGCCAGCGAGGGCCTTTTTCAAGTTTGGAAACAAAAAGAAGTTACATGGGACCAAATCTACAGAATATGGTGAATGGGACAACAGTTCGTAACCCAATTCGACTAATTTAGCCATGTCGATGGCAGAGGTATGAGCGTGTCCGTTATCATGGTGGAAGAGCACTTTTTTCTTCGCTAACTGGAGTCGTTTTTTTTTGTGCAATTCGGCGTCGAATCGGCCCAATAATTCGGCGTAGTAGAGTCCTGTTAGCGTTTTGCCATTCTCCAGGTAATCAACGTAGATCACCCCTTGTGATCCCCCCGATAGAACAGTCTAGCCTCCTTCGGAGCACGTTCACCGGGTGCCGCCACTGTTTCGACTATTTTTTGGTCTCTGGTGTGTACCAATGGATTGATGCTTCGTCAATGGTTACTAAACGACGAATAAATTCCTTCGAATTACTCTTAAATAGCGTCAAACACTGCTCTGAAGTGGTCTCACGGTTAAGCTTGTTGTCCGGAGTGAGCTAACGCGGCAATCATCGCGCCGACAGCTTTCTCATGCCCACGCAGGATATCACATACTCGGTCTTTTGAGATGCCTACTATCTCAGCTATCTCGCGTACCTTCAGTCGGCGGTCTGCCATAATGAGATCGTGGATTTTTGTCACGTTATTCTCCGTAGTAGCGGACTTCTGGGCACCTGGGCGTGGTTCATCAAAAACCGACGTGCAAACACGTTGAAACTCGTTAAACCAATTTTTGAGGGTTGCCATCTAACGAGAAGAGTCACCGTATACAGCATCCAAGCGCTCTTTGATTTCGCTACGCGATTTCCCATGCAAAAACAAGAATCGAATCACCGACCTATATTGCTCTTTTTCCATTTTTCTAAAATCCGTGGATACGCCAGCTTTCACACGCGGTCGAAACAAAACTACTAGTCCGATTCGCGATTCGGCTAAAATTTTTGACATTAGCCGTCTACTAGAATGTATTACACTATAGTAGTAGTAGATTACACTTGAGATAGTGGCGCCATCGGGCGGTGAGGCTAAGTACTTATCGGACCTCAGACCGGATTTCGGAGATTTCTCGGAAGAGTTAAAGACATTACAAAACTTAACAGAGAAAAATGAAGACGTCTACAAGAAATGAGAAACGTACTACAAGAAGTAAATATCTGTTCAATCGATGAGAAAATAAAATAATACAAAATAAAATGAGAAAAACATATAAACAGAATGGATAAAAATCCTAGTAGAGTAGGACGCTCCTGGACAAGATAAGAGTGAAGTTAAATTAACCAACAGGATGTCGCAATGCATAAACACTGGAATATATATATTTAGGGATTCTACAGTATTCACTGCCTTCCCTCGCTCAACCGTTTCCATCTCTCTCTGTTGTTCCATTCTCCATCGTTTAGTCCTCTCTTACTCATGGCGTCGTCTACTTCGTTCCTCCAGGATTTTCGGGGTCGTCCTCTTTTCCTCCTTCCTATGGGGCTCCATTCGGTTATTCTTTTTATCCATCTGCTGTCGCTAGCTCTTCTTACATGTCCATACCACTTTAGTCTTTTTTGTTCTATATATGTTAGTATGTCTGTTTCTATTGATGTTCTTTGCTTTATTTCGTCATTACTTCTCCTATCCATTCTTGTTACTCTGCAGCATCTTCGCAGGCATTCCATCTCTGTTGCTATTATCTTACTGCTGTTTTTCTTGTTTATGATCCAATTTTCGGCCCCATATGTCATAATACTTCGCACTAATGTTTTATAAATCTGCGTTTTTGTCTTCATATTTAGGTGTCTATCCCACCATACTGAGTTAAGTTGTCGGATTGCTGTTCTTGTTTGTCCTAATCTTTGTGTAATTTCTTCCTCTGTTGTTGCCTTTTTCGTGATTATAAACCCCAGGTATTTGAATTTATCCTTTCCTTTGATTGTTACGTTGTCATCAATCTGTAGATCTTCTATGTCTTCTTCACTTGTAGATAGGTACTCTGTTTTCGCGAGGTTAATATCTAGGCCAGCCTTGGTATATTCTTCTTGTAGTTTCTTCATCATGTAGCTGAGGTCGTCTTGGTCTTGTGCAATCACTACTTGATCGTCTGCAAAACTTAACGTATATAGGTATTCGTTCCGTACCGGTACTCCCATGCCTTCGCATTTTCTTTTCCATGTAGTCAAGGCTTTCTCTAAGTATATTTTGAATAGGGTTGGAGATGTGGAACAACCGTGCAGGAGCCCTTTTGTTGTGGTGAAGTCTCCTATGATTCTTGTTCCCATTTTAATGGACACTTTATTTTCTTTATACAGAGCTTTTGTAGCTTCTATGAGTTCCGTCTGTATTTCTAATTTGTACATTGCCTCCCATAGTTCTGACCTTGGTACAGAGTCATACGCCTTTCTCAGATCCACAAATGCCAAGTGTATATCTCTATTTTTTGCTTTTTTCTTTTCCAACAGTTGTTCCAGTGTGTATATGTGGTCTATGCATGATCTTCCTGCCGTGAAGCCTGCCTGATCCTCCCCGATTTTGCCTTTTATCGCTTGCTCTATCTTTTCTCGCAGTATCTTCCCATATAATCTTCCTATTGATGATATTACGCTTATTCCTTTGTAGTTTTCGCATCGTTTTCTATCTCCTTTCTTAAATATAGATGTCATATATGCGGCCTTCCATTCCTTTGGGAGCTGTTCTCCATTTATGGCTTTCTGAAATATCCATTGTATCATCCGGTGTAATTTTTTTGATCCGTATTTTATAAGCTCAGGTGAGATGCCTCCAGGTCCCGGTGCTTTCTTATTTTTGATTGCTTTTATGGCCGTTCTCATTTCCCTATCTGTTATTTCTATTTCTTGTTGTGGGAATCTGCTTCGTCTTCGCCTGTTTTCTTTTCCAATGAATTGTGGTCTTTGTTCTGTTAATAGTTCCTTGTAGTAGTCCTTCCATTCTTTGTCCTGTATATTTCCCAATTTAGTTTTTTCTTTTGAGTTTTGTTTCAATCCTCTCAGTACTTTCCATGACTCCGAAGTTCTTGTACCTCCTATATATGTTTCAATATTTAAGCAGATTCTTTCCCATTCTTCATTCTTTTGCTGTGTTATTTGTTTTTTCACTTCTCTATCTTTTTCTCTATATTCTTTATAAACTTCATCGTTGTTTGTAGTCAGCCATTTTCTGTATAGTTGCTTTTTTTCTTCAATTATTCTTTTTGTTGGTTCATTTATTTCATTATAGTGCTGTTTATTTGTTATATGTTCTTTTTCCCCAAGGGCTTCGAATGCTGCTTGCTTTATACTCGCCTTTATATGCTCGTATATTTCTTCGATGTTGCCGTATCTAAATTCTATTAATTTTTGGTCTAGACGTTGTTGGTATAGTTCTCTTATTGATTGTTCTTGGAGTAGTTCTATATTGTATTGTTTTTCTCTTATAGTGTTCAACGGTTCTTCTGTGGAGGGGGTCTTGTTATGTTTCCAATTAATGCCCATTTTTGCTGTCAGTAGTCTATGGTCCGTTCCACATTCTGCTCCTCTTTTGACTCGCACATCTTTGATCTTTATTGTGGTATCTTGTTTGATTATTATGTAGTCTATTATCGATTTCAGCTTTCGTGTTTCTTGCGTCCATATATTTATGAATATTTTTATGTCTGAAGAATCCGTTGGTGATTTTTAGGTTGTTTAATTCGCATAATTCAATCAGACGTTCTCCGTTATCGTTTTGTTCATCCTCTCCAAATCTCCCCACTACTTTATCGTTTTCTTTCCTTCCGGTTCTGCCGTTAAGGTCTCCTGCTATAATTATCTCCACGTTCTTTTTAATTAGCTCTATTTGATTCTGGAGTTGTTCCGTGAAATGTTCTTTTTCTACTCTCGGAGAATCGTCTGTTGGTGCATATACTCCGAGTATCACTGTCTCTTTACCGTATATGTCTATATGCATTTTAATTATACTAATAAGACCTTACTAATAAGACCTTAATTTACTTTCTACTTGTTTTTATTATTTTCTAGTGTTTATGACTTATGTTTATGTTAATATATTTTATTAAAAAAGCAATTATATTATTAATATACCACATCTACACTTGCGACCAAAAAAATCGATTCACTCGATGAATTGTAGTTTATGCTTAGTAATTTTAAGTTGTCTTACTTTGAACTAAAACAACTAATGCAAAAAAATATTGTCTATTATAGAGCTTCCAAAAAATAATTGTTTTATGCAAATTGGCAACGTGTTGTAAAATTTGCCTACTTCTGTATGGCACAGAAAATGCAGCAAACATTGTAACGGGCATGTCCTACGCAATGTAGACCTCTATGAATTTGCCAATGGTCGTCTCAGTCGCTTTTCAAACGTTGACGTGTAGTAAGTAAGTGTAGTAACTGGAATATTTTACAAATGGATACTTCACCAGTGAAGGCGGCCCTGGTAACTGCATTATTACGAGAGGGCTATAGTCAAAGGACTGTGGTCGGTCGCCTACTTATGACGCAGTCTGCAATCTCAAGCTCTTACCGTGGATATCAGAAGACCGCTGACTAAAGTCGACGACCAGGTTCGAGTCATTGTCCTGAGTGTCTTGCGGAATCTGCACGCGACAGGAGTTGAGCTTTAACAATTCTTAAGGAATTTACGAGGTGTCACCGTCACTCAGTGGACAGTTAGGAGAAGACTTAAGACTGCCACTTTAACCCCCAGATGAGCTAACACAGGGCCCAAATTGAACTCACGTCAGAAACAAGCTTGACTTCAGTTTGCCCGCGAAAAACAGAGCTTTTGTTTATATCTGGTGGTGGTTGCGGAAGGGGTTTGACAGCGGATCGTTACATTACGGATATTCTCCAAGACCATGTTGTTCCTTACGCCAGCTACATAGTCGTCGGCTTCTTGCTAATTCATGGTAATGCTCGATGTCACACAGCGCGGATTACGAAAGATTATCTGGATTAACACCAAAATAACAATGGACTGACCTCCATTGAGTCTGGATATGAATCCCATCGAGTACCTATGGGATAAACTAAAACGCAGGGTTCGGATCCGTAATCCAGCACCAGCGACAGTGGTGGAGCTAAAAACTGCATTAGATGAAGAGTGGGAAGCGAATCCTCAGGAATCAGTCAGAAACTTAATAAAAACTTAAGAGATTGCATGGACAGTGCAATACAACTCAGAAGAGGAAATACTCAATATTAATTTTGATTTTTTATATTAATTTACTTTTATATTCATTACATAATGACTTTCATTCATAACATATTTTCTCACATACAATAATAAATTATCTTTGTTATGTTCTTTATTTACTAAGTTTATAAATATTAATATCATTGCAATAAAAATTACTTCTGTTTACGATATTTTACTTTTAATTTTACATATATTTGGATATACAGGGTGGTCCTTAAGTAATTGTACAAACAGAAACCGTAGATTCTACACTTTAAAATATTACGATTTAAGTCAACTTGCTGTAATAAAATGTTGATATTAAGAAAGATACAGGGTGTTAAAGTGGAAATTTAAAATTTTATTTTTCGCTATAACTTTTACATTTGTAAATATTTATGGACAAAAATTTACAGTTGGATGCTTTTAAGAAGGATAAATTATAATTTTATACTTACTTTAATGTAACTGATAGAGGGCGCCACATATGGCACATGTGTGGCATAAATTTGCGCTTAAGTTTTTTGCTCTTTAAGTTAGCTCTATTTGTGTTAAAAAATATTAAAGATACAGTATTTTTACAAAGAAAAGATATACTTGTTAGTAACCTGAAAATTCAACCGTTTTCGAGATAAATGCATTTTATAAATCAGCTGCACAATAATTCTTAGTTTGATATTTGTGCGGTAAAGCACTGAAAACCTGTAGATACGCATAATTCATAGTTTATTCTTATTAAAAAAACTTAAAGATGATAATGTAACATCACAAAATGCTTTGTTATGGGTGCTAAATGTCTTATTGGAGAAAAGATATTTCATCTTCTTCTTTAGGTGCCGTGTCCGTATTCAGACGTCATCATGTTTACAATTTCCCTTTGCTATCGCTTCTTAAGTTTCTATAATGGCGTTGTATTACTTTTTCTCTATTGTAAAATGCTAAAAACCCAAAATATGTGGTTTATGCAATATGGTACACCACCACATTCTAAAGAGAAGGTAGTTAGAACATACTTAAATACAACTTTTCTGAACGTTGTATTGGTCGTGGTAGTCATATTCCTTGGCAATGTGGTGAAATATAGACATAATTATTTAATTCATAAAAAAATCCGAAAGAATACTTATTGTTCATTACGTAAATTATTTAAGTACCCATTTTTATTAGGACAAATAGAAACTAGAGCACAGGTATTGAATAACACATATTATGTGTCCTGTTTCATAATACTTGCTACAAATCTAACCTGAAAGACTCAGCATTTTTACAAAAACATCATCGTTGTTCTAATAACCGATATTGTTATAAATATAGTAAACACACAGGCACTTTAGTTCAGCGTAATATTAGTTCGTTAGTAAATCATCATAGTCCATTTGTTCGAGATGTAATTATAGTTACTCGTAAGCTGTAACGTAATCATATAAATAAGTAATGACATCTTCTGCGACAAATAAGATGTGGTTCCATAATATAACATCTTCTTCTTCTTAAAGTGCCCTCTCCTCAATGGAGGTTGGCTACTACAATTTTAAACTCTTCTCTATCTTTAGCTGTTCTTATTAGCTGTTCAAAATTTAGCCCTGTCCATTGTCGGATGTTTCTGAGCCACGATAGTATTTTCCTTCCTAGGCCTCTCTTTCCCCGATTTTTTCTTTCACTATAAGTTGGGCATATTGGTACTTATTATTTCTCAGTATGTGGCCTAGGTATGATGTTTTTCTAACTTTTACTGTGTTAATAATATAACATAAGATTTGGATATCCAAAATAATATATTCATCCATTATACATTATAGCCACCACGTAACCCCGAATTTAATCCGCTTGATTTTGGTGTATGGGGCGCATTAAAACAACGTGTCTATAAGAATCCCATAAACATTCGCAACCAACTATGGGAAGAAATAAATACTGAAGCACTTTCTTTAGAACCAATGATGCTATTTAATATGAGACGATCTTTTATGGAATATATTGACAAATGAATTAAAGAAAATGGTAGACATATCGAACACTTACTTTAAAAAAAAGTTATGTTATTTAGTTTAACTATTTCTTAATTTGGTTTGTAAACAAAATGTTTTGATTATGACTTTAATTTAACATAAAACGTAAAATGTTTGATGTAAGATCCTTTTATTCTGTTATTTTGTCAAATCCTATTATTAATTATCCTGCTGATATATTTATTTTATTTAATATTTTGTTAACTATTAACTTTAGTTAAAGGTATTTTATACCAAAATTCAGAAGTATTAATGTTTTTGTCTATTTTTTCTTCGTTGCCTGGAGTAATTGCCTTAGATCAGAATTATGCAGCTGATTTTTAAAATGCGATTATCTCGAAAACTGTTGAGTTTTGAAGTTATTAACAAGTATACCTTTTTTTTGTTAAAATAATGTATCTTTAATATTTTTTATCCCAAATACAGGTAACTTAAAGAGCAAAAAAGTTAGGTGCAAATTGATACCACATATGTGGCATAAGTGGCGCCCTCTATTAGTTACATCAAAGTTTGCATCAAATTATAATTTCCCATATTTAAAAGTACCCAGTTGTAAATTTTTATGCATAAATGTTTACAAACATGAAAGTTATAGCGAAATATAAAATTTTAATTTTGCAGTTTAACACCCTGTATCTTTCTTAATATCAACATTTTATTAAAGCAATTTGGCTTAAGCCGTAATATTTTAAAGTGTAGAATCTACTGTTTCTTTTTGTACAATTACTTAAGGACCACCCTGTATACTGGCCAAGCAGAGTAGTCAAAAAATATCTTATTTTACTTTTGAGTCGATTTTTTTGCTCGCAACTCGCAAGTGTAGTATTATAATATCAATATTTATCAATAAAATAAAAACATATATGATCGTGTTTATATTTTCCGTTTATAAACATGCTTAGAGGCTGAATTAATTGGCTATCGCGTGGTTACAAATTAATGTGACAAATTAAGCCTTTTAAATTGTTCGTTATAATTGTTTATACTCTACTAATTCGTGTATCTCCTACTAATGGAAATTTATAATGACACTAAATACAAATATGCATTCGAATATGTAATATACTTATACACGTACCCATACTGCTTTTACACACAACTTTAATTTCTAAAATTTACCTGATTTTAATCAGTCCTAATTAACACTATAAGTGTCTTAATCGCTAAAAGTTTTGTTTCTACGCCCATCTTTATATTACACGGATTTGTTAACTTGAAACGGCTGTTTATAATTACAAGTGAAAAAAAGTAAAAAAAAAAGGGTTAAAAAAAGTGCTATAACGTTAACTTGGGTTAATGTTTTCTGAAAAATATCAACGTTTTACACGTATACAGGGTAAAAATAAAGTTGTGCTTTTTTATCGTATTTTGCAACACCCTATGGAATTTATTAGAACGAAACGCTACATCTTATTAATATTTTGAGATAGTTTCATCCTTTCTTAAGATTTTCGTAAAAAAATTATCTCGATATCCCTATTATCAAAGATTATACAGAACTTTAAATGTAACAAATTTTTATTAAACATTTAAAGTAAAGAAAACACTACTTACATAAACTTTATTGATAATACAACTAAAGCTTAAGAAAACATATCCTAAATATTCTTTAACAATTCCTTCTTCCAAAACACTTAATAACGATTATTTCCATCTCTTTATCTAAGTACTTCTTCACAGCGACGAGGCATACTCAAAATCAAGCGGCGTATTGGTCTTGATCAATTGCATCCCAAACTTCCCTCACCATTAGTTCTATATAGTCAAGAGAGAACAGAGACAGGTGGTGACTGTCAGCTCCTGAGTTGGCGATCGATAATATCCCACAAATTCTTTATGGGGTTTAGATCAGGGCTGAAGGATGGCCAGTTCATGGTTTGTATTCCAACTTCGTCCAAATAATCACGGAACACACGTACAACATGATGTGGTCGAGCATTGCCATGCATTAAAATAAAATTGGTTAGAAAAAATGTCTGTAATATAAGAGATATTCCTCCCTAAACCATTGCAGATCCTCCATTGAATAAATAGGTCGTATGTTGCATTGTGCGTAGCGTTCTCTTGGCCATCGAATAATTCTCACACGCCTATCTGAGCTATATAAGCAATACCTCGATTCATCTGTGAACAACACGTGCTCCTAGTCATCGACATTCCAGTCACTGTGCTCTCTGGCAAATTGTAATCTACTTCTACGATGATTTACGTTTAAAGCTGGTGCTCTGACTAGTATCCTTACATGCAAATCTTGTTCAGCGAGACACCTTTGTATAGTGTTTCTACTAATTTGAATATTATGAACATCTGCCACTTGTATTTGTAAATGTCTCATTGTGACAAAACGTTCTCTTATAGTACGAAGCCTGATAAACTAATATTGGCGTAGTATTGTGAGTCTTCCTCTTCCTGGTCCACGCCGTCTCGTATAGTCGTTTGTTTCTCGAAAACCTTAAATTACTCGTGACATGGTAGTATAAGATACTCTTATCTATTCTCTTATTGAGTCTATTTCACGATAGCTTAACCCTACATCCGCTAAAGTAATTACCTGCACACATTCATCTCGGCTCAGATTTCTGGAAATACGGTCCATGTCAACTAAATAACATACGGACAGTCTAAAACTGTCCTGCCAAATTGTTTGATTTTTCATGGCCAACTAACTGCTTCCATTATTGAGGATTAAAATTCAATAAAATCACGTTATGCTTTGAACGCAATTTTCTTTTTTTATAATAAAGATATCGGTGATTTTTTACGAAAATGTTGTAAAATGGAGTTGCAAAATAAGATGAAAAAACAACTTTATTTTTACGCCCCGTATGTGTGTAAAACGTTTACATATCCCAGATGACATTAATACAGTAATTCCTTAGAAATAGATCTGCAATGCGACAAAAAAAAATCGGTTGCCTGTAAAGTCGGTTTTACGGGCAAAGATTTTACGTGACAACGTCTTTTTCTCGGTAGAATATTTATTGATATGAATATTATTAAATTGCACAATAGTTGTTTGCAGTTGAAACGCGCTGTTTCTTCTCAATCGACTGAATTACGATTGATTGCAGAGTGATTTAAACTATTAATTTACTTAACACTATCAACATTTGTCAATAGTATGACATAACCTATAAACTCAGTTTCTAAACTTTTGTGTCAATCTAACAATTAATCAATCAATCATAGTTTACGATAATGAAATATTAGTGTACAATTATTTACCTTTATTGTTGTAGTTGTTGTAAATGACGAATCTAAGCACTCCACATTTTCACGACAGACACAGCTGACGATACTTTAACCACACGTGTGAACTTGTATTATGACGCTTTCTCGGTTTTCCAACGCCAAGAACGCTCGAGAAAGACAGAGACACAAGCACGCACCGATTCAACGCGCCTAATTCTCTAGTGCTGCGCGCGCAGCGGACCGATCATGTTTGAGTGGGAGAGAGACGCAAGGCATTCGCCGGTCCGGCGGGCCTCTCTCTCGTTCGGTGACTCATCGTAACAGACGTGAGCGGGCGTTACACTTTTTCATGAGTGACTCCGAGCCACAACCTAATTTAAGACGTTGTCACGTCAAAATAATCGAAATTCAATTAAGAATTCAAAAGAAAAATAGTTTAAAAATTATGGTACAGTTGAGGTAGTGCGTTAGTTTTGGATAGTAGATAATCACGTAATGTTTAAACGTACTTTTCTTTTTTGATAATAGAGATATTGAGATGATTTTTTTTTTCGAAAATGTTAAAAAACGATGATGCTATCTCGAAATAAGATGTAGCGTTTATTTCTAATACATTCCACAGGGTGTTACAAAATTAGATAAAAAACAGTATAACGTCAATTAACATTGAAACATTAAAACACTATAACAAGTATAACGTCAATTCAAGATAGTAGGGACATTCCGACATATAAGTCAACACAGGAATTCCTACAAAGAAGGTTCCAAACATTAGAGATGTTGGAAACAAAAAGGAAGGGGCCAGACCACAGACAACAGGCAAAGAAGAAGATAACCTGTGTGGTATGTCATGAAGAACATAAACTGTTCAAATGTACGAAGTTTCTAAGTCTACAAGTACGTGAAAAAAACAATATTTTAAAGGGAAAGCAATGGTGCGGTACATGCCTAGTACACAAATGGGAAGTACCATGTTATTCCCCTCATAAATGTGCAGAATGTAATGGACAGCATCATTCATTGCAACAAATGCCAGAAGGTCGGAATTATAACAGAAGGATTTCTGAAAACAGAAGGCCACCAAATAGACCCAATGGTAGTGGGTCAAAAGGTCAGTTTAATAACAGAAGGAATTCTGAAAACAGAAGGTCACAAAATGAGTGGGACCAGAGGTGACAACAGTTACGACGGATCATCAAGGAGACGAGAGAATACCGTGAGCTATTTAAGTTATTCAAGATTCAAGAGGAAACTCACAATTGATGAGAGCATTAATTGACCAACGCTCGCAGTTATCATTCATTACAGAGCAGGCCGCTACAAGTCTTGGAATAAAAAGAGAGGCTGTCCACGCCCAAATATCTGGGATTTGAAATGAGGATCAAAGGACGTCGAAATGGAGAGTGACATTAAACTTAGAAGCACATTTCAAAAATGAATTTGAAATGAAGACCGAAGCACTTGTTCTACGAAAAATAACAAAGCGTCTACCGAAGGAGATACAGATAAAGGAAAGGAACCATAGTCCTGGTGAATCCAAATTTTAATGAAACAGGTCCAATAGAGATTATGTTGGGAGCCAAAGAATATAGTTTGATATTACTAAACGGAGTAAATGGAACAAAGGATGGTTTGCTAACCCAAAATACTAAATTGGGTTGGATAATGTTAGGGATAGCACGGCAAGAGAATATCTCTAATATACAAGTACTCAGTATGATATCTAGGCGACAGATGGATGAAGAAATAAAAAAATATTGGGAGTTAGAAGAAGTAGATCAAAGCAATACTCTTTCAGTAGAAGAAAAAAAGTGCGAAGAATATTACAAAAGAACAGTAAAAAGAGATAATGAAGGAAGATTTGAAGTTAGAATACCCTTCAGTTCTAATACAAGCCAGTTAGGAGACTCAACACAGCAAGCATACGCGAGACTGCTGCAAGTAGAGAAGAAACTTCAAAGAGAAATTTACGAAGAAATATGAAGACTTAGAACACATGGAGTTAAATACAATAGAAACAGGCAATAAACAAGGGTATTACCTTCCTCATCATGCAGCAATAAAAGAACATTGTAGCACAACAAAATGCAGGGCCGTGTTTGACGCTTTCAGTAAAAGTTCAATAGGAATCAGTCTCAATATTATAATGCACTCTGGACCTCGTTTGCTACAAGATCTTACAAATATATTAATAAATTGGAGGTCGTATAAAATAGCATATATGGCAGATCTACAGAAAATGTTTAGGCAAATAAAGATAGCGGAAGAAGATCAAGTTTACCAGAAAATATTATGGAGACAGTCTGTAAAAGAACCGATAATGGAGTATCAGTTATCAAGAGTAACATACGGTACGACGGCAGCGCCATACCTTACATTAAGAACGATACAGGAATTATGTAATGAGGAGAAATTAAAATATCCACTAGCTGCAGAAATTGTTAAACACAACATGTATAGAGTCGACGTGCTAGCTGGATTAGAAACTGGCCGAATCTCATCAAGCTCAAACAGAGTTAACAGAAATGTTTGTATTAAGGAAATGGGTTAGTAATAGTCAAAATTTAATGGAAATCATACCTAAGGAAATAAAAAATGTCGATATAAAAGCGTTACATTCAAAATCAATATAACCAAATATAACAAAATAACAAAGAGGCTGGTGTTATCGGAAAAAGCAGAAATATATGACCCATTAGGATGGATTTCTCCAGTGATAATGCAATCCAAAATATTAATCAAGAATTGGGGAGAAAAAGGATAAGTTGGCACAAATAATTTAAGAATTCTGATCAAGAACAATGGATTGAGTATTACTCACAGCTAAAACACCTCCAAGAGGTAGTAAATTAAAATTTATAATATGAACTAATTACCACAAATATAGAAATATTTAAAAAAATTAAGTTAATCAAAATTAACCCCTACTGTCGTTTTCCAGCTTGAAGAGAACATAGAACTTCAGGAAAATATCCTTATTTAATTCTGACTTTAAGGATCAATATTCCGCAATTTTTGAATCATATGAATATTAAAGAAAACTGCAATACAGTTCTACTATTAAGAGTGCGTCACAAGTTCCGCAATAGCCAAGACGAGTCGATGCCAAACTTTAATGCCGACTTTTTACGACGTTTTTGTTTGGAAATATTTTCATATAAGTATATAAAGGATATAATATGTCGAATTTCCATGATTGTTATTTTATCACGTTGACATGTGACAGTCAGAATAACTTATCAAAAATATGTGATGAATATCTTTGACTGACACTTGTCTAGCTGTACCACTTAAAATTTTATTGTGCCATCGGTGTTGAAAGGTATAGGCCATTCGCACAGCTTGGGAATACTCTGACATGGAAAACATACAACACAAAAATTTTGATCTCACTATTAATAGCCCCCAAATAAACTTATTGTTGCCGACTTTATTCATTGAAAAAAGAATAATAATAATAAAAAATGGGAGTGTATATTCATTAATTTTCATTAAAATCTTTCCATTTGTAATTACTATCTATAAACGACTATATAATTTCAAAATTAAACATTTAAACTTTTGTTTTAATTGATGCAATTTCGTTTTGTTAATAAACTGCACGCAAATAATTTATATTTGGTAGATACAATTAATATTGGCTATGAGCACGTTTGCTTGGTTATATAGTAATTTTCAGCTATTTCCAGTCGGTCAAAGAAGTAAAAAATGATTACTAAATTTGCTAGTTGCGACTGAGATCAGTATACAGTGCTAGACAAAAGTCGGATAAGTGCTAGTATCAAAAAATAGAATGGCCAGCTTGGTCACCGAACCTTACACCACTAGATTTTTTTCTGTGGGGGTACTTGAAATCTATGGTTTACGCTACAGCACGCGACAGTATTGATATTTTGAAACAACAAATGGTTGAAGAATGTAGGCAATTTCCCCCGACACATTTGAACAACTACGACAAGAGTTTAGCACTAGGATGCATTACTGTCAGGAAGTAGATAGAGTACATTTTGAACAGTTAATATAAGAACTGGTTCTTAAATCGTTTTTACCTACAATTTTAGTATTTATTTAATTTATTTATGAAAATCGGCTAAACCCAAACAAAATTAGTATGGTTGAATAGGCATGCATATATCTTATAACCTCCCTAAATATAAATTTAGATTTCATATCTTAATTTGCACCGTTAAAGCGCCATAACTGTGTTGTGAAAAATGTCATCAACATTTACTCCAGTAAAGTGTAAGGGTGTGCTTAATTTACAAATAAAATACCTAATGCTGGTGTAAATTAAATGTCATTTGTCACTGTTAGAAATATAGCCTAAACATTGGCCAATATGACTGATCATAAGGTCTACAACTTCAGTCGGTAACAGTGTGGGACTGCAAAAATTATTGTGGTAATTACAACCTTCTGATCGCACGCAAAATACTCTTGAGCTTCAAAAGACTTGAAGTCATAATAAAAATAGATGTTTTCATTGGAAACTGCTCCCTGAAAATTCATGTCTATAAAATCGGCAAAGGGGACAGAATAACACGAAGATTTTGAGAAAATGCGGAGAAAACGAGAAAACCAATTGTCTGCGACTGCGGGGCAATTGTTCGCCAACACCACAAATGGGGCAAGTGTTTCTAGAGCCTACTTATCTAATAAATATCGTTACTAAAAAGATAATAAAGAACATAATATAAATGTACACGACATTCGTAAAATATATACTTGAAAAGCGGAAGAACAGAAAAACAGAAGGTAAAGACGGGATACCAAACGAATTACTAAAATATTGTGAAGCAGCAAAGACAGAACAATTAACAATATTAATTAAAAAAATTATAAAACACAATAAAATACTGGAAGAATAGATAACCACAACAAGGTCTTCGTAGTGGAAGATCGTGTACATATGCAATATTCGTTATGAAGCAAATTACTGCGAAATAACTAGAGTATAATAGAGCAGCAGTTCTGTCTCATTGACTTAAAGATAGCGTTTGACAGAGTAAGACTCAAAGATGTAATCCATCTTCTGTATAATAGAGAAGTTCCCCTAAATATTATAAAAACTATCGAAAACATTTACCAAAATAGAAGTCATAATAGATGAGATAAGTTACAGAACCTACAGAAATAGACAGCGGAATAAGACAAGAGGAGTCATTGAGCCCTATGCTCTTCAATTTAATCATGGATGAAATCATCAAAAGCGTTAACAAAGGAACAGAATACAAAATGGGAAACAAAGAAATAAAAATACTCTGTCACGTAGACGATGCAATATTGATAGACCCAAATGAAGATAGTTGGCAAAGACTGGTCGACAGATTTAACATAAGAGCAAAAGAATTTAACATGACAATCTCATCTCAGAAAACTAAAACAATTGTAATCAGCAAAGAACCAACCATATGTAAAATAGAATAGAATCACTATTGAACAAGTAATGGAAAAAAAAATTTCTTAGAATTATACTGTCCAGCTATGGAGACCTGGACAAAGAAGTGAGAGATCAAGTAGAAAAAACAAATAGACTGGCAGGATGCCTTAATGATACTATATGGCGAAACAGTCAAAAATTTATAAAGCCAGTGTAAGACCAATAATGGCATGCCTCAGAAACACGACCCGATACAGCCACAACATAAAGGCTACTGGAAACGGCAGAGATGAGAGTACTGAGAAGAATTATACGAAACACGCTGAGAGATCGAAAGAGAAGTGAAGACATTAGAAAAAAATGTAACGTACAATGTATAAATGAATGGACACGAGAAAATAGAAAAGAGAATAAAATAACCGCATAAGCAGAATGAGAAAGATTCGTGTCGTCAAAATAGAAAGAGATAAGTCACCAATCGACAGAAGAAGTATCGGACGACCACGCAAAAGATGGAGTGACAAGGTCGCAGTATGGAAAGGTACGGACTCCTTTGCCATTTAGAATAATTAAAAGATGTTTTCCACTTACCTCAAATTTGTACTTATGTGAACCAAGCGATGTCCTCTGCTTCTGCCAGAAATTATCGGGCTTGACGATGAGCGCTTGATGGATTGTGCCAGGTGGAAAGTGCTCGTGCAATGCCTTCAGGATAGGTTTGACAGTCGACCACGTTGATCCTCTCATATCCACTAGAACCGTGAAACCCAATCCTCGCGCTTCATCACTGGAAAAAAGAATAAAATATAATATTAATAACTATTATAGTGACATTAGAAGTGTTACACCAAGGAGGAATAATTTCTTAAACTTAATTTTTTGGTAACATGGTAGATTTACTTCAAGAATGAAACAATAACGTTGTCAAAGAATTTTTATTAACAAGTAATCAAACAAAATTAATAATGTGTTTGGCGACCCCGTAGCTAAATACACTCCTGTATACGTCTAGGCATTGACAAAATGAGATGATCGATCGATGTCTGCTTGTGGCACCTCGTTCCAAGCAACTTGAACTTCATTTATTAACTGTGCCAGAGTCTATGGAGGATGGTGCAAAGTGGACAGTCTTCTTCACATCATATCCCATACATTTTCGATAGGATTTAAATCCGGAGCACGGGGCGGCCACGGCAAAACATTAACGCCAGCTTTTTGGAGAAAGTCCATAGATTGACGAGCAATATGGGGACGCGCATTGTCTTGCTGAAAAAGGACGTCTCGACGGCCGTCGAAATAAGGCAGTAAAGTGGTTTGTAAGATGTCATCAACATAACGCGCAGCTGTCATATTGCCTCAAATAAACACAAGTGGTGATCGGCTACAATAGGCAATAGCCCCCCAAACCATTACTCCAACTGTCCTGTTTACATGCCTCTCAACAGCAAACCCGATATCGCGTCGCTCTCCGCGGTGGCGTCTTAACATCCTATGACCATGCTGCCGTTCTCTGCATCAATTCAAATGTTGATGACAGTGGTCCGCAGTCAAAGGAAGCACTAGTCGTGGGCGAAATGAAACCAGTCCAAAGGTTCGAATGCGACGGTATAGTGTACGCATACTAACAGGTCTACCTTCTACTCCAAACCATTGGTCAGCAATTTGACGCGTAGTAGCAAAACGGTCTCGCAGATCCAGTAATCTAAAGCGCCTATCTTGACGCTCTGTGGTACGCCTCGGTTGACCAGTTGGTCTTGTTCGTGTTCCTCTACCTTCGTTTGTCCACACACGACAGACAAAACTTTATTTTTACAAAAAGTAGAAAAGATAAAACATTGGTATTGTTATCATAGCATTATTCCTTCTGGGTGTAACACTTCTAATGTCACGGAGTATATGTACTCAGTATGTGTATAAAAAAGCTTAATTTGCATTAAATTTCACTATACATGAATGTACACCAAAATCAGCAAATCAAAATAAAAATTTATAGATTCCATGAAATGATTCCATTATTTTGCCATAATAAATTGCGGCCATTCGTTTCTTCCGCCTGACCGAGTTTTTGGAAACATTTAGAAAAAAACTAAAAAGGAAGGAAGTCAATGCAACGCCTGATGAATACTACAACATTATGGGTTCAATGAAGTTGAACACTGCTTTGACCTAATAAGGATTTTCAGTTTTATAACAAATAAGAACTTATCTATACCGATATGATATGAAATTTAATTAATAATACACTTGCATTGTGAAAATGAGGCTCGCATGCAGATTATCGCTTTTACTATTTATTGATTATAAGTTTGAATAAATCGTTATAATCGGGAACAGCTTGAGTCCAGCATAGGTTGGTGAAAATAAATATTTATTACATATTATCTTTCTCTCTCCCTCCCTCTCTCTCTCTCTCTCTGCAATAAATATAAATAACTTTTAAATAATATAACATCACACTTATTTTTAACTAATAATTTACATAAACAATTATATTCATATTCTAGTTGTTAATATTACTCTTCCCCTCAAGAACTTTCCCGATAGTCGTCAATAAGAGCAGTAAATCCGATGATCACCTGTCACCAGCTAACCATAACGGAATTTTTCCCTATGTTTTCTCATACATTAAATAATAATCCTTGTATCGGCAGGTAAATAAGATTTATTTAATTGTTTCATTGAATTATTTATGTAATTGAAGTGATTTAACACTTAACAATTGCACACATATAATATTGGCATAATTGCTATATATTTTGTACTAAACGGCACCCTAATAGGGGTTATTGTAATTTCAGCATTTAGTTTGCCATGTACCGTTGACCTGAGGATGTATAGAAAATTATAGTACGCGAAACCGGTCGTCGGTGCTAGAATAAATTGATTGCGAGTGAATATTATTCTTATTTCTCTTTACCTAAATAATTTTAAGATACCACTAGAAATCTACTTGGACTCGATCTTTGTAAGCATGTTTTGAGTTGAAATTCTGATTTACCCTCTAGAAACCAGAATTTGATATCAATCCGGAGGGTAAAACATCAATCTCATCAAAACATGACTATTTGCTGCAAAGATCAACAGTCAAATTGGATATTACAAAGCGCCAATAATAAAATCGTAACGTAATTTTTATTACAATCAATTATGACTTAATTCCATATAATAAAATACAATATAGAACTGCGTATATATTAAGCTTAAGAATTCTGTTTCTTCTAGTTATTTTAAGCACTCTATAAAAGGTTAAAAATCAAAGACCGAATACAATAGAACCAATACACAAATGAAATATTCGCAAACGTATTCAACGCTACGAATCAACATTTTTTAACAAATTTCACAGTTATTCATGCGTTAAAGAATTACTATTCCAGTTCCTTCCGACAAGTTAAAAAAATTATAAACAATCCACTGTTTCTATTCGAAGCCATTGTTACCTGCCAAGACGGGATAAATAGCCTAGTTTTTATGTTAGCTAACTTTTTAGACAGTGGCGTAACTCAACTGGCTTAAATTTGCGTTAAAAAAAGAATAATAATATTGCAATTATTACTGCAATTATTGCAATAATTACAATAGAGATTCTAGTCTGCAGAAAAGATTTGTAAATTTGTACTTGAAACATAAATGCTAAATGCAGTGTGTGTATGCTTTTGGAATCTGACTGGATGATGCAGAAAGAAAATCTGTCTATGATCAATTAGGAGACATATTCTCAAAGACCAAATTTATTCCCTTTCAGCAGAAGGGAGAATAATAGCGGGTAATTTTAATTCACATGCGGATCAATATAAAAAAGGATATGGTAATATATGAAGAACTAGGTTCTGCAATTAGAAATGATGCCGACGACAATATTGTTGTGTTATAAGTATCTAATGCTGTTCTGTGCTTTGGTGAAGACGGCAGTACTCTTTTTACGCGAATGTTCCACACACGGTTTCTATCGACGTTCTAGTCGCGGAACTTTCTGGAATTTCGTGTTAAGGTCGATTCAAACACATCAGTCACGTCTCGTCACAGTTCCGGCGCCGAACCGAACAATCCGTCATAAAAAATATTCTTTAACAGAAATATGCCGCCGGCATTCACATTCATCAGTTGACGAACAGTTTCCCAGCAGTCAGGTTTCGACACGTCTAACGCCCGACCGATTTTATAATCTCAGCAACGATTTTTTTGGTTTTTCCGGCAACATGACGGGCGGTACAAGTGAACAAAATTAAATTAATGACGAACAATTAATTGGTAGAATGTGTGAGAAAATATATGATTTGTAACATGCAAAAAAATGAGACATTAATTTAAAAATAATATTTGGCAGGAAATCGGAGAAGAAATGAAAACACAAGGTAATGCACTTCTCTTTATTTTTATTTCACTGAAAGAAAAACAACATACAGTTTTTAAATTTTTTCAAGATGCCACGGCAAAGACTCCCTGGCGAATCAAAATAATTTTTAAAAGTGTCTCTTAGCATTTTCTGTTGCATTTCCACCTTGCAAAGGCAGATTTTACAGTTCAGAGTTTGTGTCTACTTTTTGCTCATTTTTGTCATAGTTGTACGTGTATCCATCATATTTTTTAATAAAATTATGTAGAATACAAGTTGCCAATACTATGTTATCTGCATTTTTTGGTGCTGCTTGAATTCGCCTGTTATAAATTCGAAATTTTTGAGATAAAATGTCAGACGTATTTTCAACAACTCTTCTGGCACGACAATGGTGGTAGTTGTAAACACATTCTGCTACATTTAAATCCTGACGTGGATAACGCCGCAATACATATGTTTTTAAAGGAAATGCTTCGTCTCCTACTATTACATATGGGGCTCCAACATCTGTATTCGGTAGGGTTGTATTTTGTGGTAGTTGTAATGTTCCTTGTCGAAGTCTTTTGCTCAATGAAGAAGTTGCGAAAATTTCGCCATCGCTGTTCTTGCCATATTCTCCGACGTCAACAACCAAAAAATTATAATTGGCGTCTACAAGAGCCAACAAAACAATTGAAAATGATTTATTGTAATTATAATAAAGCGATCCTGTGTTTGGAGGTGCTTGAATAGTAATGTGTTTGTCATCCAAGGCTCCCACACAGTTGGGGAAGTTTCAGTTTGTGTAGAAATCTTCAGTAATGGCTCTCCACATTTCTTCAGTAGGTTCTGGTAGTGTTTCAGCTATTAAACTGTTGCATATAACTTTACATGTTTTATATACAATATCTTGCAGTGTACTATGTCCTAAGCGGAAGCTAAAGAGAGTCCCCAGTTGCCAAATACCTAAAAAACAAAGAACTGTAGTACTGTTTTTTATGTAAAACTTTTATTCTATTATCAAACCACTTTTTATGTTATCTGTCTTTAAACGAATTACATTTTTCTAGGTCAACTGTGTAAGACTAGATGGGTAAATATTAGAGACACATTTAGAAAGTATTTGAAAAGAAACATTATAAAAAGTGGACAGAGTGGTAAAGTAACAAAGAGGTACAAATAAGCTGTTCAACTAAGTTTCTTGAAAAAACATTTTAATAAAAGAGAAACGATAACTAACATTAAGGATATTGATAATACCCAACAGGAGTCTGAAAAGATAGTGCCTGTAGATGAAGAAAGCAATTCTGGCGATGAGAAAGGACACAATGTTTTTGCCCCAACCAAGAGACAAACGATGAACAAAATGAAATAATAGAAGAAACCAAGAGCAAAAGGGAAGATTCGCCTGCTTCAATACAAAGGACTAAATAACGACCAATACAAAACACAAATGAGTAAAAGAAAAGTTCTGGCATAACTGGCATAACACCAGCCCTAAAGTCCCTTTCAGCTCTAATTTTTATTTTGCGAAATCAGAAATATTTTCGGTTGTACAGAAATATGAGCTAGTCTCTTCAATAACAAACTTATAATAATTGTAGTGCTACAACAGCTCTTCCAATAGTATCGCCTGCATCCAGTTACCAATACACTAATACATCAACGTACGTGCGTACCTTAAACAAACTGCCAAACAAACTGAAATAGCTCTTCTTCAGTGTGTGTCTTCTTTTTTCAATTTTTTTGACATGTTTGCAAACAATACGTTAAAGCCATTTTTAAAGGTATCCCTTTTTTTCATGCGTCATGGATCCACTTCCGACTTTTTGCTTGGTTTGCTCGCGCTTCTTCTTCCTAGTCCAAACATATAGCAATTATTGCTAATTCTTCATCCGAAAAACTCCATCTTTTCAACAGATTGGTCGCCGAAGACTGATGCATTTCGGGTGTGTGCGAATAGACGAACGAACAGTTCTGTAACGAGACGGTACCGGTTCGGCGCCGGAACTGTGATGGGCTTGAATCGACCTTTATTTCACCCGCTAGCTATTTCTAAAACAGATAATCTATTGATATAAGCCCGTTGAGTCGGCATTAGCGAAGTGTTTTTGTAAGCGATATCCGCGATATGTTGTTCTGAAGCTATTTTCTTAATTATGAACAATTTCCGAAGTGGAAATTGAAACGTCAATAAACGTACTTTAACCTTTAATTGTGGCTTATTCCGCGATACGTGTGATAGTAGGCGATAATTATTATTGTAATTAGAATTTATGATATTTGTAATTTAGTGAGTTTTTGTAGTTAAGTGAGTTAAAATAAACTTAGTTAAACCACGTTTGCTTCACTTAATCCCTGAATCCACAAAAAAAACGTAACAATATGCTTGAACTATCAGTAGCGTTAGAAATGACGAAGAAATCAAAATATCTGAGAGGGCCACGCCAAAAAGTGAAAAATAATGTACGTTAAAAATTGATAGGTAAAATACTTTATCGGAGACAGTATTTTAATACCTGTTCCTTTTATGCAATACTAGACAACATAAAAATCAGTTTGTATTTTGTTATTTGAAAGGCAGATCAACAACGCAAGCAATTTTCATTATAAGTTTGTTAATAGAAAAACCCACGATATTCGTTGTTCTTGAGAAAACGTACTTGTATCAGAAAAAATTGTAGCAGAGAAAATGTGTATCTATCATTAAAGGATAAACTAAAATTGTAATACATGTTGGCGCCTACGTAATTTGTGTATTCCGGGAAACATCAATGAACTGAGAATAAAATGAACAATATTTAACTTAAATATCAACATAGTGTACCCTTTATGAAAATGGAAAGTTCATAGAGCATTGGTCGATATCGGATATATATAATACACCTGAACTACTTATGTAGTTATAGTTATTTATCGGTAATGGCGGTGTTACGTTACAACTGTCTATTATTATAGCGGCTCTTGCCCAAGGTATTCATACGATTCAAATTAAGTGACTGTATTATTGCTTTTTATTAGTACTGGAGATCGAATCCATCAAACACAGCAGTATAATTTGATATTTTGAAACTACACCGCAGTGCAAAATTATCCGGACACCCAGATTTTTGCTAAAAACTGGCGTTTAAAAAAGTTTTGATATTTCTTATGGAGTATTTAATAAATAAACAAAATTTAATAGTAAAATTTATTACAAATCAAGAATTTAACAAAGAAAATAGAAGAAAAAATTAAAAAAACTTGAAAATCTGCAAAGAAACAAAAATTCAATTATTTAATTTTGAACATGTTTTAATAAAAAAAAATATTTAGTAGGGTGTATTAGCTCCGCGTCTCCTAATTACCGCGCTCATTCGATCAAGCATACTTCGGATTAAGCACCAAATTCTTCCTGAGGAATTTGCTCCCATTCGCCACAAACTGCTTGCTCCAAGTCATTAATGATTTGAAACTGAACATGGTTATGTCGAATATGTCGTCACAGAATATCCCATGCATACTCGATTAGCTAAGTCTTTACTCATTGGGAGCCTTGGTTATAAAGGAATCTTAATTTCACCCAAGTAATCCCGTGTTATTCTGGTAATGTGTAGACGAGCACTATCTTGTATCAGACGAAAGTTTTCTCCAACAAATAGGGCAAATGACACTACATGATCTTATAAACATTGTTTAATATACCTTTCAGCGTTTAAATTACCCCTAGAATTGTAACAATTTTTGTATGAGCCGCTAGAGAAATGTCTGTGCACCCCATTGTACCATCTTCACCAAATTGAACTCTAGCAGTAAAACAGCATTGGTGATAATGTTCACAAGTTCTTCTCCAAATCCTAGGCCGCCCATCTAATGAGTATCTGTTAAATCTTAATTCATCAGTGTATAACAAGGCACTTAATTCTCCAGCACCGCAAATATGATGTCTGCGAGCGAAGTGTAACGTTGCCTCCGATGTTCTGCTGTGAATAGAAGTCCTGTGACAGCTATTCTGGATCTTTTCTGGATTCTGGTTTTTCTATGGATATCATTTAATCGTTGAATAAGTACTGGTCGTGATAGTATGCGATCGCGTACCGCTTGCAATCTAAAAGAGTCACCTTCAAATTGACCTGTGGTTCTTCGTGTATCTTGACTGGACCTGCTGGTGTATTGTCCTATTTCACGAAATCGTTCTATTGCATCAAACACTGTACTTCGAGAAATTCCTAAAGCATTTGCGATGTAACGAATGCTGCACCCATCATCCTCTAAAACAACAACTTGTGCTACTTCTTTTGTTATTATCATTTTTTTATTGCAATTTGGAAAAAGAACAAAACAAAAAAAATTAAAGGCAAACTTGCAAACACATAGAATACTTAAACAAACTTAAAATAATTCTTCAATTTAAAACACTATTTCACATTAATAACAAAAAGTTTTTATGGAAGGGTTGTTGTTCGCAAAAATCATCTAAACGGGTTCAAAGAAGCAAAAAACCCCATCGCTAATAAGACATAAAATAAAATTAAAAAAAAGTAATAAGTTTTTGTCTAAAAACGAAAAAATACATAAAAATCTGGGTGTCCAGTTATTCTTGCACTTCAGTGTATTTTCCTGTGACATCTTAATGATTTTAATCTACCAAAATATATATAATAAACGAAAGAAAACGGAAAAACCTTAGTTTAGTTTTCCTTTAAAACAAGAAATGTGTTAAAAATTTAAACATATGATTCAATATTGTTATTAATCGGATGACATTTATGACTTTTAAATTTTGACAATCTTTGCGAATCGAATCTTTTATTGATTCTTTTAATTTTTTACTTCTCATTTAATGTTTGTATTTTGTTAGTGATTCTTCATGCAGTTTTTAATTTAGTAAATATATGATGACTAGAAATGAATTGATCGAGAGTAGAGAATCGATGTGAAGAACCGCCATTTTGTGACGCTACCCGTGATGACTATCTCGTGGCTCTAGTTCCGTGACGACGCCATCTTGTGGCGCTAGTTTCAGGACGCTCAGCATTTTACTATAGAGAAAAAAGTATTCGCTTCAAAAATTAACTTATCGAGAAAAGTCTGTATAGCATTTTTTGCTATAAATTAAATTCGGGATCGATTTCGGGAATTATTTAAAGGTTAAATATTTTCAAACCGGACAAGGGGTGGCACTCAACCCCTGGGATAAAAGCACACATCGGCACTATATAATTTTTTTTCTCTGACATGTTTTTTATGCCTATTTCAAATTTCATGCCAATAGAAGCGGTTGTTTACAATTTTGAGCAAAAACCGTTAAAGAATGGATTATTAGACCATTGCCATATTTGACATTGGTGGAATAGTATAAGACGTTGAATATTAGAACATTGTTTAGTAATCCTTCTTGTTACTATATATCTATCTATCTATTAGCCTTGAGACCTGCAATATTGGACATAGATCTCCCCTGTGTTCCTCCATCTTTCTCTCCCTCGAGCCATATGCATCCATCAAGAACCAACGTGATGTTTCGGATCATTCATCTATGGTCTCCTTCGTTTTCGTTTATATGTCCAAGGTCTACTACTACTACTACTTGTCGGTTTATAACGTTCTCCGCCGTTTTCCGACTTCCAATCGCCACTTAGACCGGTTGTTCCATAGATCTTCTTCTATGGCCCTCTCTCTCAGTTCTTTATTTATTCCTTCGCTCCAACTTTTTCTCGGTCTACCTCGTTTTCTCTTTCCTTCTGGTTGCCACTTTAGTATTTCTTTTGGCATTCGTTGTTCGTCCATTCTTTGTAAGTGTCCGAACCAGATAAGTTGTTTTGTTGTTAGGTCATCTGTTATTGTTCGTTTGATCCAAGGTCTCCAATCTGTAATAGTCTTAGTCCGTCTGTCATCTTTTTGTCTAATAGACATTTTGACTTTAGTTTTGCCATTTGGCTGGTAACACCTCTAAACTTTTGTGACGTTTCTTATCCAAGCATTCCTACTTCTATCTGACAGTCATAATGTTGACCATTCGCTATTTGTGTCTTCTCTATTCTATCCATATTCTTCTTCTTCTTCTGGTTCCTATCCGTTTCGGATGTTGGAAATCATATTGGCAATCATGACCTTGCTCGCTGCGGCTCGAAACAGCTCCGTTGAGGTTTTCTTAAACCATGTTCTTAAATTCCGCAGCCATGATATTCTCCTTCTACCGGGTCCTCGCTTACCTTTGACTTTACCTTGCAATATAGACTGCAGCAGGGAGTAACTGTGCTGATTTCTCATAACGTGTCCCAGATATTGCAATTTTATGCGTTTGATCGTAAACACAATCTCTGGTTCCTTCTTCATTTTTTCTAGAACTTCCTTGTTCGTGATCCTTGCTGTCCATGATATTCTCAGCATTCTTCTATTAAGCCACATCTTAAATGCTTCAAGTTTTTTAATAGTGGTGTCTGTAAGCGTCCATGCCTCCGCCCCGTACAACAACACAGAGAAAACATAGCATCTCAAATGTCTCATTTTTGTATCTAGGGATATGTTGTGACTTTTGAAGATGGCGCTCATTTTGTTAAAGACCGTTCTTGCCTTTCCTATGCGGCACTTTATTTCCTGTACATTGCTCCACTGTTCATTTATAATAGTTCCCAGGTAGTAATACTGTTTACCTATCCATATTAGCTCTTGTGAATGCGAATGTAGAACTATGTGTGTCCAACTAAAATGATAAAATTAAGACAGAATTAAATTGGCTTACAATAAGTCCTAACTCTTCGAATCCTCTTCTTATAACCCCTTTTCGTATTTTTCTACAGCACCATTTTAATACTTTGTAATTTTGTTTGTCTGACGGTTATGTAATAAATATACTAAAATTATATCCGACTCATCACTTACAAGTGATTACATCACTTTTAGTAACTTACATGTTTTTTACACTCATTTTCGATACCTACATGGAATTGTTTCTACATGACTGTAATTACAAAAATACATATAGAATATTGTACAATATATTGGCAACAAGATTTTAGGATTCTACAAGAAAGTATACGTTTTAAATTTCTTCACTTTTGATGGAAATTGTAAGAAAATAGATCTCCGTCACTGCTTCTTTGTAAGACTACAATTGTAATAAAGAATATACAAGAGTTGTCTCTTGCTCCTTAGTATTGTTATTGAAAGAATGTAAACAGTGAATACGAAAGTAACCTCTTCATTTTAATTAAATTCCAAATGTCTAGGTGTACAAAGACACAAAGGCGGAAAATAATTGCCACGAAAACCCAAGCGAAATCCAACCAGAATAAAATCACGAATTATTATTTTTTTTTAAAGCTGCGGGAAACTCTTTTCTTTTAACCATATCGCATTTATGATTTTCTTTTTTAAGCTAAAACCTAATGATATATTCTTTGTGTAATACTTTTGGAGAGTCTTTTAATTAATTCAAATCGATTTTAATAAATTTTACACTTAAGGTGTAATCAGGTAGGTCTGGTTGTTTGTGTGCGGATGTTTCTCAGTTGTGTGCTCATGATACAATGATCATGTGACATTATACCTAATAGTCCTCTGCATTTTACATTCTTGCTGCTTTTACCGTTATGTTTCTTCTTCTTTATGTGCCGTCTCCGTTTCAAAGTTTGGCTATCATCGTTGCTATTTGGATTTTAAATACAGCTGCACAGAATAGTTGATTAAAGCTACAACCAAACCACTCTCTTAAATTTTGCAGCCAAGACAACTTTCTTCTTCGTACAAGTTTTCTCTGAATCATGTTTCGTAGTTGATATTTATCTCTTCGCCTATGTTCAAAATAATGAAGTTTTCGACTTTTGATGGTCAACAGTAATTCTTTTTCTTTTCTCATTCTTCTGAGTACGTCTAAATTGTTTATTTTCTCAGTCGAGGGTATTTTCAATATTTTTCTTAGAGTCCGTAGTTCGAATGCTTCAATTTATACTGTAGCTCTTTCTTCTTCTTGTTCTTCTTAATCCTTCTTTATACGCAATTCTGCTTGTTCATTGGCGGATTAATACCTCTATGAAAGGTTGAATGGAAATTCTACTTATGTGGTTATTCCATTCTTTTTTTCTATTTTGTGTCCATTCATTTATACACTGTACGTTACATTTTTTTCTAATGTCTTCACTTTTCTTTTGATCTCTCAGCGTATTTCCTGTAATTGAACTTCTCAGTACTCTCATCTCTGCCGTTTCCAGTAGCCTTTGCGTTGTGACTGTGTCGGGGCTTGTTTCTGAGGCACGTCATTATTGGTCTTACACCGGCTTTATAAATTCTTGATTTCATCTCAGTGTTAATGTATCTGTTTCGCCATATAGTGTTATTAAGGCACCTATTTGCATTTTGTACTTGATCTCTCAATTCCTTGTCCAGGTGTCCATAGCTGGTTTAGCTCCACTGTAGCTCTTTGGTTATATTAAAGGTTGGTATGTCTTTGGAATCTAAATTTTTGTCTTTAAGAAGTTGTATAAGTTGTTCATGTCTCGTTGTCATGTCGAATGCTATGTTGTAATAAATAAAACATACATACGTAACTTAATATATTGCTTAAATATTTATTGATTTTATCGATTTCTTTGAGGGTTTCTTTTTATCAATCAGCCTTTCCTAGTCAGACAATTTTGTAATCAGCATTAGCTCTCAAAAATCTGTGGTCAATATTGGTATTAAATTGATTTAATACACTCTTTAAATAACTCTTTTTGGTTCATGATGAAAAAATAGATTTCAGTTCTTGTTCTTCAGTCTGCGCTTACCCATGTCCATCTTCTGCGACCTTTTTTAACATAGTCAAAAATACACAGGAGTGTAAAATTAACTAGACACTCAGATTCTTATCTATTTTTTCGTTTTTACAAAACAAAAAAACTTATTAAATTTTTTTGAATTTCATATTATGCCTTATTAGCGATAACGTTTTTTTCTTGTTTGAATCTTAGATGATTTTTGCTAATAACAATAGTTCTACACAAACTTTCTGTTATTAATGTGTAATATAATTTTAAGTTTATTTTGGTTGTGTGTTTACAAGTTTGAGTAGATAGCACCAGAAGAAGTAGCACAACCTGTTCCTTTACAAGTTGATGGGCGGAGCATGCGTTACATCGAAAGTGCTTTAGGAATAACTCACAGTACTTGATGCAATACAAAGATTTCCGGAAACATAACAATACACCAAGAAGCCACATCAAGGTAGACAAAGAACTACAAGTCAAGCTAAAGATCGCTTTATTAGATTGCAAGCGTTACACGATCGCACATTATCAGCACCAGTACTTGTTCAACGTGTAAATGATGTCGATAGTAAACCAGTTTCCATTTATACCGTTCGAAGACGCTTAAATTAATATTGATTAAGGTGCAGAATACCTGTCACGGGATCTCTTCAACGTTATATTTTCGCTCGCGAACATCTTAATTGGAGTGTTGAAGAATGGGGTGCGGTACTCTTTGCGGATGAATCAAGAATATTTAAGAGATACTCAACAAATGGCGGCCTATGATATGAGGAAGAGCTAGTAAACGTTACCATTGATGTTCTTTTACTCCCAGAGTTCAATTTGGTGGAGGTACACATTTCCCTAGAGGCTCATACAGAACTTATTACAATTTGAGCAATTCGGGGCAATTTAAACGCTGAAAGGTATATTAAATATTTGAAAGATCATGTAGTACCATTTGCCCAACTTGTTGTAGAAAACTTTCATCTGATGCAATCTTTTTGATTTGTAATAAATTTTACTTTTAAATTTTAGTTATTAACTTCTCAATTGGAAACATCTTTTTTAGACCCCAGTTATTCGGAAAAATCGGGGTGTCCGGTTAATTTTTGGACTCCAGTGTATATCCGAAAGAAAATCAAATTTTTACGGTCGAAAATGCATTTCTTTTCCTCCAGAAATACTCGTTTTGCTCCATTTAACTTTATCCCTGAAACGTAAAGCTTTCCCAAAAACATTATCTTTATGTAATGCGCTAAAACAATCTTTCCTTTTCTCGTATAAAAAAAACTAGAAAATTAATGGTCATAATAAAAAGGCTAAAAGCCCTTCCCGACTTACGTGTACATGCAAAAACTACCTCCCAGACCTCCAAGGCAAAGTAAAATTACAACTAATGTCGTTATAAAGTACAGTAATTAGAAATTAATTACCTCTCCATCTCAAAATCCTGGAATTACTCTGCCAAGCGTGACAACACCACTTCACTTCACTCCGATGAATACTAAAGGATCCGTTCGAAATTTGCATTTTTACTCGATTACAATGATAGAAAAATGGTAATTTTATCGAAATCTCCGAAAACCATATTTACTTTAAAAGTGTGCCATCGCGTTTTTAATACAATGATATTTTCAGTAGTCGACGAGAGTTGGGAGTTCAATATTTGAAAATGTTACAGAAATTTTACATTTAAAAATTTAGTCTGAAGCTGGCTATAAACTGAATTTGTGTAAAAATGGAGATCAATAATATTTCTCAAATGGTATTCATGCAGTCTTGTCTTTTATCTTTTTCAAATTAGTATCGAGTGTATTTCATAAATGAGGTTAGATAATAATTGAAAACACGAGTAAAGAAATCGGAAAAAAGGAAATATACCTGTCCTGTTACATCCCGTTCACGGCATGCACAATACGATGGTTTATTCGAAAGAAATATCGAACCAAAGAGCCCTAGATAGTTTGTGACAACGGTGAATAATGGATTATTAAGATGTATTGATATCTAAAACGCAGAAAATAGCAAAAAAAGGTTTTGGCAACATCTGAGAAAATGTACTGCTAAATAAACTTTCTAAACCAAATAAAATTCTGACGTCCTCTTTATCAACCTCGTATTATAATATCTATATATCTATTACTACACTACTTGATAGACAGTACTTGGAGAGCGCACCTAGATAGAAGCGCCACTGACGTTCGATTCGAATTTTTTATCGTGCCACGACATACGTTTTATGGTGACAAAATCGAATGTAAATTTGGACGTATCCGGTAAAATTTCCGAGTGCGATATACGATCGAATCGTCTGAACGCGCACATCTAAAACCATGTGCCACTTAGTAATTCGACATTTTTATCGATTCGAACAAACATTCTAATCAGTACCGTCTGAACGGGCTGTTAATGGCGGCCGTAGCACAGCGGCTAAGACACTCGATCATCTGCACCGATAATGGCATTTTCATTTCTAAAAATTATAGGAGCCATGACCGTGTTCGGAGGGTACGTAAGGCAGTCCTTCCCGGCTGCGTAAGTGCTCGTTAAGTCATGTTTGGGGCGCTGGCGCGACTGAAATCCCCAACACCAGACCTTAGCCAGAAAGTTGAATGAACTTTACTTTTTTATCACTAAAAACCACTCCATAATAACCTCCATAATAACACCAATTCCAATGAAACCGAGAAGTTTCATAATCACTATGAACTCGGAAGGTGGCTGGAAGAGCTGACATGATAACATGATCGTCTAATGGGTAATCAAATGAACCATATACTATATATGGTCAACAGTTCTACAACATAATGGATGCCAGCACCTGCCGAGGCGCCAATATTGACTAAGACCACTACCTAGTTGGCACAAAGATGCGGGCAAGAATCTCAAAGGCCAAGAAGGAGAAAGGCGCCAAAAGAATTCGCTACAATATTAAACTAAATATTGTATTTTTATACGAGATTGATTGTAATAAAAATTACATTTTACATTTGTTTTAACGTTTCGATAATTTTTTGAAAAGGATTTCCGCATTGGAAATCGTTTTTAAAAGATTATTATAAATAACAATTATTTTAACATATAGATGTTATTCTGCTTCTTCTTTTGTTTCTATGGCTTCCAGATCATGGTGATACGTCAGCTCAATTTGGTGGTGACCCCGATAAAGTCTGGCTCGAGGCCACATAATTGTGCCAAATAAATTTGTAAAAAAAAAAATTCAATAATAATTAATAGGTTATGTTAGTAAACACTACAAAAAGTATTGAACATTGTCGATTACAAATTTAATTTATTAATTGAAAGGAATTTTATCAAAATGCTGACTGATTCTTTAGTAAGTTTATTTAATATAGAATATATAGTAATTGGTGAATTATTATTCATATAAATGAATTTTGTGTATAGATCAAAACTCGGAATGATCCTTATAGGGTATTCAAAAAATATATGATTTAGGTCCTCTATTAGGCCACATTCACAGTAAGGGTTGTAGACCAAATTCAGTTTAAAAAGATGTTCACTTGTTAAACAATGACCGGTCCGCATTCTTATAATAGTTGTAATGTGTCTCCTAACTTTATATGAAACGTTTTGAAACCATGTCTTATTAGGGAAAATATTTTGTACTCTGTAATACTGATAGGATTTTTTGCTAATTAAAGTTTTCCAAGTGTTTTTGAATTTTGTTTTAATTTTATTCTTAATTATGGGTAACTGTTTCTATTTGCAGATGAAATAAGATTTTTTGTTTTAAGGCACCAATAATCTACCGAAACAGAAATATTGCTATTATTAATTTTAGAAATTGCAATATAGATGTTTACTAATTAGCGCTATGTAGCATCAAATTTGACAGTTGACTTGCCTCGAACTTAGGGTTCGCGGTAAAATAGATATGTTTAAAATGGGAATAGAGTTGAAATTTTGCCTACAGAATCGAGTCAAGTCAACTGTCAAATTGGTTGCTACATAGCGCCAATTAATAAACATATATAACTAAAAATAATGGCTGTTTATACTAATTTGTTGAAAATGATTTTCGAATATACAAATAGAAAGTTTTTAATCAAAATTTATGAATATACACTCCCATTATTAGAATAGAATAGAAATATGCTTTATTGTCACTGAAAATTATACAATTTTATGGACAAAGCTTACAAAAAGTCAAAAAAATAATAACAATTAAAATTTACTAAAATTACATAAATCGTCAATATCAGAAAATAAAATATACAATCCATTGCAAAATATCACTAAATTGCAAATTTCATAATAAAACCTTACGAACCAGTTTACGAATAAGTTTAAGCTGCTGCATGTGATACCCAAATATATATAAAAATACTTTGTTACGTGTACCTAAAGACTGTAATTTCTTAGTTATTCGTTAAGAAACTCTTCCACTGAATAATATGGTCTTTCAGATAGATAGGCCTTTGTCAATTTACGGAACTTAAGGAAAGAAGTTGTAGATTTAAGTTGCGAAGGGAGATGGTTGTATAATTTTTTTGCCGAATATAATATAGATTTCTTTACTAACTCTGTGGATGGAATCGGCAACTACACATCGAAGCTTGAATTTCTGGTGGAGTAGTCATGATTAAGTCTTGCTGGAAAAACATGTAGGTGTTTACGTATTAAGCAAACAGTTTCTAGAATATATAAAGACGGAAGAGTTAAAATCCCGTGATTTTTGAAGTAGCTTTTGCAATTTGTTATTCTACTATGGCCAAAAAGATACCGTACTGCTCTTTTTTGTAATTTAAATATAACATCAGATTGGACAGCTGTACTAGAACCCCAAAAAGGAAGGCCATATTGAAGATGAGATTCGAACAAAGAAAAGTATGTTATTTTGGAAGATGCTAAATTGATTTACTTCAGAACAGACCTTATTGCGTAGGCTGAGGCTAGTTTCTTACTTAACAAATCGATATGAAGGGACCATTTAAGGTTGCTGTCTATAAAAATACCAAGAAATTTTACAGAATGAACGATAAAAGCACATACAATGCTTTTGTGACTAGAGTCAGTATTATTTGCTCTAACTAGTTGTATAAAAACGCAAAGAATGTATAGCTTAAGATTCTTGCTATAAACCAATGAAAACTCAAAAAAGGATTCATTCAACAGAAAGTCATATTTTGTTATAGGAGAGAAATCGTTAGAAATAATTAGGGTGCCACCCTGAGCTGAACTTGGACGATCATACCAAGCAATCGTGGTATATTTTTTACAAAAAAAAAGGCTCGTTAACTTCAATCCAGTGGTTACCGAGCACTGGCCGCAACTATCGGGGGAAATCCTAATTCCTCTAGAAGCAAAAATAATTCATCTGTCTTTATATCTTATAGAACGAATATTAATCAAAACCATGCTAAAGTTGTCATCGCTATAATAATTTGAGGTGTCTAGTCCCACAGAACAAGTCAAATCAAGTTTTGTTTATAGGTAATATGTACCAGTGTCCGAGTAGAATTTGTAAAGATAGTTCGGTAGGATTAGAAGGAGCCTATAGCTTTCAAGATGTAATTTATCTAGTTTTAAAGCGAACCTTCTATACTGGCGTTGTATTAAATTTATATACCTACCTATTCCCGTCCTAAATATTACGAAAATTATTGGAGTGCTAGCAATCTTGCATAGATCATCGCGAGCTACTCACATCAATTTTTTTCCAATATAATATAGTTGTAAAAATAAATAAATAAGAATTAAAAATTAAATTAAATACTTTTGTTTTATTTAGGTATTACTAATACACACTGGCGAGCAATAAAGCTAATTAATCCAGAAATTTAGCGCTCAGAGTCGGATCGGTTTCAGATTAAAAATTCTTTCAGATCTCGAAAGCTGATAAAATAGTCTTTCAGAATCTGTGATTGATTTTCCTAAAGATATAGTGAGCGACTCTGAGATATTCGGCTCACTTTTAACGTTACCATTCTGAACTAAAAGTTTTATTGCTCGCCAGTATCGTTAAAAAAATCCTAGTCGGTAGATCGCAAAGAATTAGAAAGACAGACAGTAGATCTCGAGTCCGATTAATAGATCAGTTACTGATGGATTTTACCTCCGAATTCTTTATAACTGAATCGATTCATTTGAAATTTTGTGTGTTGGTAAATAATTACTCAAGGAACAAAAGTTATATAGTGAAATTTTTTCACTCAAAATCACCACGCTATTCGATAGAAGGACAAATTTTAAACAAAAAATTTAGTAAACATTTTTTTCGCTAGATCAATACTTTTTAGTTATTCGCTGTTGAAAAGTGTCATTTTTCGTTAAAAAACATGTTTTTCAAAGTTTTTTTAAAAATAGCTCTGAAACTAAGAGTTTTATCAAAAAAAGTGTAACGACTAAAATTAAAGCTCATAAAAAGACAAAAAGATTGGCTTTTTAATGAATATTTTCAGTTTTATATTAACTGAGTTATGGCTGTTCAAAGAAGGTTTGTTTTTGTTTTTGTCTTTCAATACGAGTATTTAACGTTAAATAACGGAAAACGGGTACATTTTTCGACAAAAACTCATATAATATTTTTAAAAGAGCTTAAAAAGACCTTTAAAATGAGTGGTGGTAAAAGTCCTTTGCACCAACTCTACGTGAGATACGATCAAAAAAAAACGATGGGTTTCTCAAATTTTTATAAAAAAAACGCAATAAAACTAATGTCATGTTCACTAGGATTGAAATAAATTGTTTTCCTTATAGAATTCACTTTATTTTAGTGTTTTTTATATGATCCAAAAGTTTAGCCACTTTAGAATACCCAGTTTTTGAAAAAAGTATGATTACATTTTTTTTGTAAATATTAACATACTACAATAATATTACAATTTTACTTTTTTTTTTAATAACTTCAAAATTATTAAAGATACGTAAAAGATGACACAATACAAAAAAATAGGTTTTTTTTCAACAAAAATTTTCATTTTTTAATTTTTTTTGTAGCTTAAAAAATAACGGAGATATAGTTGGTTGAAGTTTGCTTTATAGCGCATGAACCACTGGTCTCCGACCCTTTGACCCTTCACCCTTTAAACATGAAGGACTTTAGAATGGTTTAACATGCCTGTACTTATAGTCCGTTAAATTACCTGTAAAATCGTTTTTTTATGCATGTTGTAGCATCAAAATTAACCGAGTTGTTGTAAAAAAAAACAATAGTACTTTTTAGAATAAATTTTGGAGCATGGAAAAATTTTATAATTTGGAGCATTGGAGCATTTGGATGCTGTGCTGTGGTGACAATTGCCAAAATTGTCATCCAGTAAACGAAGACCAATTAGATGGTGAAAATTATGATGAATAGATATTCATTTATTTTATACCTCGTTTTATATAAATATTATTTATTTTTAGTTTTTTGGAAAATAAAAAAATTGTAATATATTAGAAACTAAATTTTTTCTATTTATGTCCATGTCTAAGTTAAGGATTTAAGGATTTTATTTTCATCAAAAGGGGTGCTTGTAAGGGTTGAAAAAAGTAGGCTCATTTTATAAGTAAAAAATTAATTTTTGTCTACAAACAATGCACTCTAAAAATGTTTCAAATCGTTAAAAATATTTTTTAATTCATTTTTGACAAAGGGGGTGGTTGTGAGGGTTGAAATGTTGAAATTATAATAAAATGTTATTTTATAAGGAAGAAATTAATTTTTGTTTAATAAAATGCACTCAAGAAATGTTTCAGACCAATAAAAATATATTAAATTAATTTTTTAAAAAAGGGGTTGGTTAAATTGTGAGGGTTGAAATGTTGAAATTATAATAAAAAGTTATTTTATATGCAAAAAATTAGTTTTCGTTAAATAAAATGCACTCAAGAAATGTTTCAAACCGATAAAAATATTTTATAATTCATTTTTCATTCATTTTTGTCATAAGGGTGGTTCTAAGGGTTGAAAATTTCCAATAAATAAAATATTATTCTATAGCTAGGGTATTAATTTTTATTTGTATTTAAATACATAATTGAAATATCTCAAGCTGCTACGACTTTTTTTTCATATTATTTTTATAAAAAGTATTAGCTTTTAAGGGTTTTTAAAGGGTTTTAAGAGTTGAAAATTGTGAATAAATAATTTTCATATTAGAGAACACATTACAATATTTACCTTATGCGAATAAACAAGATTTAAGTGTATAAAATAATTAAATCCGTGTTTTTCCCAGTTTCTTCAATAAGGGGTAGTTTTCACCCCTTAAAAACAAAAAGCGCACCTAGAGCGTATATAACTTTTGAAGTGGAGGGTAAGATAAGCTTAATTTGAAATTTTCAAAGAAATCGATGCAGTTATAAAAAAATCGGAGGTATTACTATATTTTAAGCCTCAGTAATTGGACTATAAGTTGGCCACCCCTGCTCTATAGTAAGATACTAATATACAAATAATATATTTGGCCAATAATTTTCTGGTTCTTTTTGAAGAGATTTGTAATCCAGGGAATCCACTCGCAGGGCATATGAATGCGTGCAAAAATATCAAATGGATCGAATGTAATTGATCCGCAGAGCTTTTTAATATTAATATAGCGACAATATATAAAGTGGCATATAAATGGTGTAAGGTTATACCAGGAAACGATTACAAAACCACAGGTACGTGATGAAAGTCGCCATCCCAACTCTAAATATGTATTTATGAATTATTTTTTTATTCAACTCACTTTCGTTGAAATTGAAAGTAGAACTGTAATTATAGATGCAGCAGCTGTTACATTGCTGCATTTTTAATGAAATAATCCGGGTGATATTTGAACCAACATTATTTATTACTAATTCACAAACGAAGAGTTATTTTAAGAAGCAACTAGTTAACGTAATTAAAATATTCATGGGACTGCTGTCACCCATAGTATTTCCATAATAATTGCAAGTCTTAAATCAACATTAGTCCATTGAAAAGTTATATCGAGATTACATTTTTGAGAAGACGCAATATTGTTTTTTTTTTTATGGTACGGTGGTTAGTATAAGCTGAAGTTTAAGTTTGTGAGGTCGCCACCCTTGACCCCCGGCCGCCATCTTGGGAAAAATTATAGAATACAGAAAATTTTATCAACCATTATTTGTAGAAAATTAAATTTTCTATAATTTTATTTTTATTAATTTTTATCGTAAAATTGAAAATAAAAAAAGTTATAAACAAAAATTTCTTAATAAATTTTCCTTTGGGCCCTATAACTTTTTTTTTGTAATTTTACAATAAAATAACATCAGAGTAATATTATAGGGGGTTTTTCATAAAGTAATTTTCACTATAAATTTGTTTAGTTTTTGCTAAACAAATCTAATATCTAAACTAAAAGCTTTTGAACAATTTTTTTGGGCCTTATAACTTTTTTTTGTCATTTTACAATAAAAAGACATCAGAGGAATATTTTAGAGGGTTTTCAACGAATAATTTTTACTACGTGTTTAATTTCATTAATTTCTCTGGGTTTTACATACTCTCGAAGTTGACCTGGTTCTTGAATACTCATAAGAATACGATAAAAACAAACCATTAGGTTTTGTTTTTTATTATATATTTTTTATGCATATAATTTATTATTTTGTTAACATTCCTACCGTATTATTAGTTTATTATCGACCGTTTTCCTGACCACCTATGAGGTAGAATCTGGAGATGCATTTTTTTTAAGTGGTGTCTTTATTGGGCCTAATTCACTGACAATTTACAGGCGAGATAATATTGAGCATCGTCATACAGTATAACCCAAAATAAAAAGTACGAACTTGTAATTATTTCATTGTTTTAAAAAATACATCAAGACAGACTTCATACCGATATTCCAGATTTCTCGTAATGATGTGGAATAAAGGTTGTCTCAAGTCCGAGAAGAAGGCTCTAACGGCATCCTTTAACTCATTGATGGTTTGTGGTGCCCGTTTAAAAACGGCAGTTTTAGCCATGCCCTAAATGTATGCGTCTGGAGATGTTAAGTCCGGAGAATGTGCAGGATAGGGGAATTCACTAAATCGTATGGCAAGTTGCCCCATCCTGCTTTAAAAATTGGTCTCGAAATGGCAAATTACGCACGACAAAATTTAAGTAGATCAGGGATAAAGTGTGTTAAAATTTATATGTAGATCTGTTGATTAAGTGTGACTTGTTGAGGACTTGAGGACAGAGAGTCCGTACAGATTGCTATAGTTTTATCATCGTTGAGTGGAGTTTTCACCGCTTGTAGTATTCCATATAGTTCAGCAGTATAAATACTGCAATTGCTGGAGAGTCGAAACAAGTTGACGGTGGTTGTAGTCGTTGTAACAGCACAGCCACCTTCTTCAGTCTTAGATGCATCTGAGTAAAGGATCTTATCGAAGTTGCATTGATGTAGTATTTCATAGAATCTTTGTGTGATAACGGTAGGTGATATTTCATTCTTATTATATTTGGATAATTCGATATTGAAATTTGGAAGTTTACATATCCATGGAGGAGTTTGAGGGACCGTGAAAGGGCTGGTCGACAATAGATTGATATCTAAATAAGGAATTAACATCTGTATAGTGGACGGTACCATTCTATGATTATTAGTAACTGGTAATTGTCTATTACAGATGAGGTTTCTTGTGGGATTTGCTGAAACTCTAGCGAAATAGAGCAGATCCATGGAGGAGTTTGAGGGACCGTGAAAGGGGTGGTCGACAATAGATTGATATCTAAATAAGGAATTAACATCTGTATAATGGACGGTACCATTCTAGCATTATTAGTAACTGGTAATTGTCTATTACAGATGAGGTTTCTTATGGGATTTGTGGGATTTGCTGAAACTCTAGCAAAATAGAGCAGTAGAAGTTGTTCTAGATGAAGCGAGAGTTCGAAACATTCGACATGAATGCTTTCCACCGGACTGGAAATTAAAAGTTTAAACTTAACAAAACTACCAAAAATCCGTCTCAGTACATTGCTACGTTAAAAATTTTTGATAAAAAAAAAGTTCTTGATAAAAATACTTTTTCGGCAGCCGTCCCGAAATAAAACTTTCGGTATGATTTATTAAATCGAAAGTACCATTTTACACAACTCGTACCGAAAGTACCTACTTTCGGGACTAATTGTTTCACTTTTTGTTATGAAAACGCTTGTCATTTAAGATTCGTGTGTTTTCGCTCAGTTTTTCGTTTTTCAATTGCAAGAAATGGAAATCAGCAGTGAGAGTGAAGCCGAAATGATTCCAGATGAGATTAGGGAAACTGCTAAAGCCGCTATTTATGAATTATTGCCGGTAAAGTCAAGAAAGAGGTATGAATTGGTCTACGATTTATTTCAAAAATTGAGCAATGATAAAAATGTACATACTATAAATGAAGAAGTCGTTCTTGCATATCTAATGGAAAAATCTAATATCTTGAAGCCATCAAGCCTTTGGAGCAATTACTCGATGCTTAAGTCGTCACTTAACAATAAAAATAATATAGATATAAGCCGCTATCCAAAAGTTATTGCTTTAATTAAAAGAAAATCCATCGGCTACAAACCAAAAAAATCGAAAGTATTGAATAACGAAGAAATAGATAAATTTTTATCAGAAGCTGAAGATAAGATCTACTTAATGACAAAGGTTATATCATTAAGTCTAATTTCTCTTTTTTTTTATTACTTATTTTTTTTTTGTAAATTTTTGGTTGCAATGATAATTGGTTTGGCAGGCGCTTGTCGTCGCGAGAAGCTTTGCAAAATGAGTTTAGATGATGTAGAAGATAAGATAACCATATTAGTGATTAAAATTCCTAATTCTAAAACGAACATGGAAAAAACCTTTGTGGTTATTGGAGAAAATAACATTTTTTTATACAGAAAATATTTGTCATTACGTCAAGCAAACACACCGCATCGTAGATTATTTGTATATTACAAAAATGGAAGGTGTACTATACAACCTATTGCTATTCACACTTTTGAAAAAATCTAGTGGTGGTACTATAACCAACTTGAAAAGACACGGAGGATGGAAATCAACTAATGTAGCAGAGGGATACGTAGAAAATTCTTTAAGAAATAAAATTCACATAGCTTCACAGATTGAAAATGGCCACAACCAAGTAAATATAAATAAAATCTCAAAAATAGTAAAAGTACTGACACGTCTAACACTAATTTCAATACTGCCACTTCTGTTAATATTCCTAACAATATCAATGTAAATAATTGTTATAATTGAGTTATTAATATTCATAAGTAGATTTTTCTAATGTTGAATTCACGAGAGTAACTTTAAAGTGTTTAATAAAAGTTCATAAGTAAAGTTTATCCATATATTCTTTTTAACATGCAAAACGGCTGCAGAAAAAATATTGTACGTAACACGATCCAAAAGTAATTTTACGAGACTCTTAGAATTCCAGGACTCACCTACGGCTCACCCTGGAAACTTCCTACTTTTCTCGTAAAATATCACTTTCGGAACTGGTTACGTAAATTACTATTAGTTGTCTATGAGCGCAAGCGGTGACACTGCTCAGTGTTTTATATTTCTAATATCATTTTTTTGCTTTCATTAACTCAATACTATTTTGTTATTTAATTTGTCTTTCAGTATTTGTCAGATTTTCTTTGCAGATATAACATTTTATTATTTAAAATAAGCGAAATAATGGTATGATGCAATTAATTACGTTTGAAAATCACATCCGCTAAACAAACTTTCGGTTATAATAAAATATCGGAAATAAATCGAAAGCTCAAACAATCAATTATAAAGTCATTTCATTACGATCAATTGAGGCTTAATCCAATTTAAACAGAATATTTAACATATAATGGTATAAAGATTATTCTGAATTTTATCGTTAAATGATAGATTAATATTTTTATAAACCACGTGCCACAAGAACATAGTTTCAGAACCTTTTTAATTTTATTCTAAGTATAAAATTTAGTTCTTCATAACGGTTATGATTTGACACGAAGGCATCAATGTTTCCCATCATCGCGTGTGTGATTATTACACACTTCTTAACTCTACATACATCTAATTAGTCATACGACTTGTAGGAAATTTAATTTTATACGGAATACGCTAAAAATAGCATGTGCAGTCATTTGTTTTATACTGTCACATTTTTAGAACAATTATCTCCTCCCAAGAACGAAATCTTACAAACGCACATTAACACTACGGAAGAAGGATTAATTTCAAAGGTCGAATTACACAATCGGGAAATATCTGTTCGATTGAAACGGTGGGATCTAGGTGAATTTATAGGAAACAGAAACTAGAACGTTTTTAAAGAATATAAAGTGTATCGTATGCGAGCTGTGAAAGATATAAAGTTATATCGATCAAAGCCATTATTCATAAAAATAAAGAATAAAGGCAACATTTACTCAGAAGAAAAATTCAGAATATCATTTATGCAAAATTTTATTTATAACATGACTTTTATGTTAATGTTATTAAGCTGTTGAATATTAACAGCTATTAGACAAGGCGAAAATCTCGGGTTCGTTCGGAAAAATATTCCCATATTTTTTTTGCGTATATCACTTATTTGAGGTATTACGAGATACCCCAAAATAAGGTTCAAGAGGTCGCTCGGGCGAAAAATTGTTTAAATTTTTTAGATCATTCTGAACAAAATAGGTCTCTTATAGTTTTTCTGTAAACTTGATCGTTCTCCAGTTATAAATAATTTAAAACTGAAACAAACGCAAAATTGCGTTGTTTTTTTTTGTTTTTTATCGTTAATGATATGGGCTGTGGCGTGTATAAGATAGAGAAACAAGATCTAGGGCACAATTTTTTGCTGGTTTAAATTCTCATTGTACACATGAGCACCCTGCCTGCTATACGCGCCTCATTATCAATTAAAAACAATGGTTTAATAGTTATTTATGTACCAAGGGTGTTATTGCTATAAAATGATTACGCCCGGAGAGCAACATAATCCAGCCAGAGGGCCAGTGGCTGGATGTTGGTCGATGGTGTTGTTGATGATGTTTTCTGTTTAAAAGTTTATTACCTTGCGTTAAAAATTTATCTCAAAATCATTTAGTGCCACTAGACTAAAGGTTTTCCTGCCACCACTTCACATAATGCTGGGACTTGTGAAACATTTCGTAAAAACTAAGAACAAAAAAGGTAAACGATTTCAATATCTTAAAACCAAATTTCCCCGAATCAATGACGTGAAGTTGAAGGAAGGAATGTTGTTGGTCCGCAAATTCATAGGTTATGGCAGATCTAGCTTTTAATTTGATGTTAAACATAGCAGAAAAAAGAGCTTGGGCGGCTCTTATAGAAATGTGTCATAATTTCCTTGGCAATACGAAAGTTGACAACCACCGAGACATCATTCAAGAACTTATTTCTGTTCATGAAGCTCTGGGATGCAACATGTCACTCAAAATTCATTTTTTACATTCACACTTTAATTTTTTTCCTGAAAATCTTGGCGCCGTATCAGATATATAGGTAAAGGTTCCACATTAAAACAGGCTACAATGGGAAATTTTCAGCAGCAATGCTGTTGATCGATTATCTGTTGTCTCTTGGTCGATTTACCGAGGACAATGATAAGGACTAACTTGGATTTTATCATGATAATGAGATAGATTTAGTGCAACTTTCATGACCGGTACCAAAAAAATAGTTGTGTAAAACTTAACTATTGTACTTGTATATTTTTTTATAGTCGTTGTTATTCTAATAATATCGTTTTTTAATTAAAAGAACAATATATGAAAAGTGTATGTGCTGTATTTATTTTCATGGTAAATTCCGCGTTTAGAGCATCAAAAGTAATTTTATCGTGCATAAAACCAAAAAAGAGGACACTATTTTTTTCAGACCAATGTAACCATCTGATCGCTTTAACAATGCTCGGAATTCTACATACTATATTCAAATTATTATTAATATTGATAATTGTTCATAATTTAGAGTGCTGTGTTCGTAAAATAGAAGCTTTAAATTACTTTTAGAGCTTACTAAAATAATCAAAAAAAAAACGTAAAAAAAGGTTGTTTTTTGTTCTTTTCTCCAAAGAATAAACGTATATTATAATATTATAAATATGTTACACGTGTATGTTATAAAGGGTATTTTTTAAAGGTATAGAACTTTCAAGTGGAATAAAACAAAGATGATTTTTTTTTTAATTGACATGAAAGTGACTTTATTCGAAAGATATTCTTTTGGCATTATAATTTAATAGTTATTTAACCAACAAGTGTATTAATAAGGGCGATTAACAATTGAGATATATTAACGCGCGAGCGAATCGAGTGCGTTAATGTTCGAGATTGTTAATCGCCATTCTAATTCACGAGTTCGTTACAAAACTTTTCCGTGGACCGTACTTTTCAGAAATAAAAATATCCTAGTTTAAATTTTTATTTACTTAACGATAAATAATGACATACAATGAGAGACAGTACTTACAGCGGCTACTTCATTTTAAATAATTTTTTAGTGGGAATATAAATAGGTATGTTTGGTTGCCTACACCACAGGTAACTGCCAATCACAGAGCGTTAAATGTGGTTAAATTAATTTATACAAGCAATGTATGTTGTATTGCCTATAATGAAATCGTTCATTAATAGAAAATCATTCATTAATAGGGGTCATTAATAAATGATTTTGGGGGTGTTAAAATTAATCATAAATGGACGGTCGACCGAAAATATAATTTCTGTCATATGACTGCCACGGCTGGCTCTGACGTAGTCTAATCTGTAGGTCTAATTTTCGATGACTTTTTCCAACATTCGCGGCCGTATATTGGCAATACCGCGGCGAATGTTGTCCTTCAACTGGTCAATCGTTTCAGGCTTATCGGCGTAGACCAGCAACTTCACGTATCCCCACCGAAAATACTCTAGCGGTGTTAAATTGGAACATTTACCAAACGTTTCCTTTAATAAATCAATTATGGCACGAGCTGTGGGACATGTTGCGCCGTCTTGTTAAAACCACAGCTCCTGTACATCATGGTTGTTTAATTGAGGAATGAAAAAGTCACTAATCATTCACAGACTGTAACGTTCTGACCAGCATCGTTTTTGAAGAACTATGGACAAAATAATTCTATCAGCCCATAAAGCACACCAAATAGTCAGTTTTTCTGGATATAATAGTATATGAACAACACTTGACAATTATCTTCACTCCAAATACGACAGTTGTGTTGGTTGACGTAGCCATTCAACCAAAAGTGAGCTTCATCGCTAAACAAAATTCGCTTATGAAAAGCGTGATCAAGGGCAATCTCGTTTTGGGCCCATTCACCGAATCTAAGTCTTGTTAGGTGATCGTGTAGTTTCAATTCTTGCATGAGTTGGATTTTGTAAGCACGTAAACCAAGATCTTTCCGTACAATCTTCCATAAAGTGGATGGACAGATACCCAACTGCTGTGGACGATGGCGGATAGACTGATTCGGGTCTTCCTCTACAGTAACAGCAACTTCTTTTGTACGCACTATGCGACGTCTCTGTGGATACGTATTATCATTTAGAATAAAGGTGGTGCGAACACGTTTAATGGTTATTCGAATTAATAGCTCTTATGTGATTATGTTGACCCATAGAATGGACGTAGTGTGCAATACGTATTTCGATAAGAACCATGATTTTCAAAATAAATTTGCACAATTTGGAAGCGTTGTTCAGGCGTCACTCTAATCATGCTGAAATGCCAAACCAGCTAAACATAAATCACTTGACGGCTGTCAAAATGACCGTTAGTTAAAAAAGTGTTGCCAACTTACATTTCTATATTTCTAAAAAACACATTTTACATTTCCTTGGATATTTTGCTATAAAATTAGCACAGGTGTTATTTGCTGCTTCCAGAATACTAGCCGGTGTTAATTCCAATTCATTTTCACAATGGTTCAGCATAATTGATTTTCTAAAACGCAATTCCATAAACATTCAGTGAACAATTTAACATTTTGTAATTGTTTTATGAATGAACACGGGGGATTCGCAACATGAATTAGTTTGTTCTTTTCACGATGAGGGTATTGTGGCAATTAGTCTAAATGAAAAATCCGTATGTAATGTACTACATTTACTAACCACGAATTTATGCATACGAGGCCTTTTTTAAAAATATTCGCAGACAAAAATATTTTTCCAATTGAATCCTGAGTTCAAGAAGCTGAAAAGTTGATTTTTGTTTTACGTTTACATTTGTTTTCCTTCCATTCTGAACAACTCACGGAATGCTACAAACAAACGTAGCATGTATTGTTTGGCAAACATATAGTTTGCTTTTCCATTTCATAGACATTCGTGAATTCGTAGAGATGGAGAGAAAACCGAAAAAGGCAGACATATAAAACAAAATTAAAACAGATATGAGGGTTATTGCGCGAGTTTTTTTTAATTTCGGACTTAATTGCTACGGTGCTCTATCGCTACGATGGTTTTTATATAATCCAAATACCTGAAAAGACTTTAAAAATATTCAGCATTCTATGTATATATATATATATATATATATATATATATATATATATATATATATATATATTATATATATACATATATATTATATATATATATATATATATATATATATATATATATATTATATATATATATATATTATATATATATATATATATATATATATATATATATATATATATATATATATATAGAAAAGAAAAGAAATTTAATAACTAACTTGACTGATATATCCATTAACAACTAACATACCTTTATAATTAATTTTCATTAACAAAAAAGATATAACATTCCCTTGTTTTTCTTAGATACATCTCAATAAGATTCAATAGTACATGAACAATATAATATAATTAAATAAAGAAAATCAAAATAATATTTCCCTTTACTGGGATTTAAATTCATTCGTTTCTTACCAATGAACCTTAACGACATAAAGATTCATACGAACTAATGAAGTTGTCAGCGCTTGCGTTCTGGCTCAAACAGAACCTCACTTTTAACTGTCTGAAAATCAAAAATTTAGTTATTGCCGACAATTCAAAGAATTACCTCCTTTTAAATGTAGTTACATTGGGTTTTTCGATTAACCTTGGGTAAGCCTTTACGTGTCAAGTTCAAAGCTACCATACATTTCGAACCTTAAAAAAAAAAAAAAACTTTTTTTGCACATAGTAACAAAAAACACCACTATGTTACTAGCAAAGTTTTTTAATATTCTAACTCTACAATTCTAAGTTACGGTAAGATCAATAATGTTTTAATAGATAATATATGGTAGCTAATTATAATTTATTCTCTTTCAGCCCTGAAGAAGCCAAATTAATTCTCTTTGGCGAAAACGTTCGGCGAAACAATTGATACACATTAGAGTCTTTCTTGCAGATTTCCCCAATATTTAAGAGTTTACTATATATATATATATATATATATATATATATATATATATATATATATATATATATATATATATATATATATATATATATATATTGTTCGGAAAGATTTCCGCGCTTAGTACAATTAAACCTAGAGCTAAGATTAATACTGTTATAAAAATTAATATTAAACTCTCCAGTCTTTCGGGTTGTGAACCAAGTTGATTTTCATTAATCCAATCACAAGGTTTTCATTACTCTGTTTATCGAAAACCTACACATACCAATCGTTACTTGCATGCCAACTCTCATCATCCACCTTCACAAATTAATTCAGTCATTAGTACAGATCAATACGCCTATGCGATGATGCAAGTAAACCCACTGAGCTCTCTTGTTTAAAACAAGCCCTCATCCAAAACGTTTACCGTGAAAATCATATCAATAGGAGCATCCACAGACATCAATCTCTCAATCAATCTCAATCCAAAAACTCAGACCCTTATCATACGAAAGCTTTTCTTCCTTACATCAAAGGTGTCACTGACAAAATCGACAAAATTCTTAAATCAAGAGGAATAAAAACGATATTTACCCCCCAACAAAAACTTTCATCTCTTGTCCGATCAATCAAAGACAACATTTCAAATGAACAACACGGAGCAATATATTCCAATATAATGCACCCAAATGTGCAATGGGTGCAAGTATTTCTAGTGTCATTGCTCAACTGGTTCTGGAAGATTTAGAAGAATCTGTCATGGGTCACTTAGATTTTAATGTTCAATTCTTCTACCGCTATATCGATAACTGTATCTGTGCTATCCCAACAAATAAAATGAACGAAATTTTAGATAATTTTAACAGTTACCATCCAAAACTAAAGTTTACTATAGAAATTGAATAGAATAATAAAATACATTTTCTGGATATCACCTTACATCGCATTAACAACACAGTTAAAACTATGTGGTTTACAAAAGAAACATGGTCTTCACGATATCTAAACTATAAATCTCATCATCCATTCGCCTATAAGAAGTCTGTAATTATAAGTCTTACTGATAGATCTATGAAGCTAACAGATCTAGAATACAAAACCAACAGCAATAAAAAAAGCAAAATATGCCCTCCTAAATAATGCATATTCCGAACATCTAATCGGAGCTATTTTCAAATCAAGACTAAATAAATTTTACAACAATACCAATAACAATAAAACTAACAGTATCAAGACTACGTATACAACTCTTTCATGTATAAAAGGTTTATCCGAACAACTAACGAATCTTTTGGCCAAACATAACATAACAGTGGCACACAAAGACAACAACCTTTTAAATAAATATTTCACCAAACTAAAAACAGAAAACAAAAAAATTTCATGCTGTTTACGAGATACCATGTACTAACTGTGAAGGTGTCTATATTGGGCAAACCAGTCAACTGCTTCAATCCAGAATTCATTCCCACAAATAAATATGACAAGAAGGAAATTAATAACCTTTATTTACTGTCAAATATTGGCGCGTCATAAGATATATTAAGCTACATAATTTATTATTATACAATATTTTATTCTATTTTATTATATTTTATTATATTAAATGTGTTAAACTTATGGATTTCAATTCTTATACAGGTGTCATTATTCTCTTAAGGCTCTTCTTCAGAGCTGACAGATGATCAGGAACTCCCATCTGGTGTAGAATCTTCCACAAAAATTTTTCACAAAACAAAGTCAAGTGCCTTCTGATAATCTCGAAACTAGATGATCATTGCAATTTTGAATTTTCGAGCTTTCGCAGATTGAGAATTTGGTTCCTTATGCTTTTAACCTTACGAAACCTGTTTGTTCTTGTGGTGTTTGTCTATCTAGATATTAGACTAGCGTGCAAGTATGTGTGACTTGTCACCTGTCATAATATTATAGACGTTTTTTAAAGAGTTCTCATTTTTCTGCATTCTAATTTATGCCGTGTCCAACGGTTAATACCAGTGCAATGCAATGACTTTGGCGTTAAAATTCGGAAGAGTTAATAGGCACTCTTAGAATGAGATCCGATATAAAAAAGACCTTCACCGATCTGTTTAATGGATAAAAATTATTTTATAGGTAATTTAGTATGTTAAAAATTATAAGAAACAAGGGGTGCCCGATGTAATTTTGTCCACACTATAATTAATTAATAATTAAAAAATGACTTTAAAGATATTTTATTCAGTACAAAAATTTTATTATTCTAAACCATAAATATAAATATTACTTGTACATTTGTAAAACATTGATTCCAGTTAGTGATTTTTATTCTACTTCTGATTCATCAGAACTAAAATTTTCATTATTGCCTTAGCTACATTCGCCATCATCCTCCGTCAATTCGAGAATGTCTTACACTTTCAAAGGCGTTTAGTAATAAATGTGGGCTCCAGCATTTCGGTATATAGTTTCAAAGTTTTCGCAAATCTTGCTTTAGGATTTTTCGACATTTCACCAGTACATGAAAAAAGTGCATCTTTATTAGTTAATCCAATATTTTCTTTCACAGTAAATAATATTTTTGTCCTAATGCTGTGGCTGAGTACTCATGCTTTGTACTTACCGTTTGTGTTAAGTTTTTTTAACAAACTCTCTAGTAGAATTTGTAAAAAGGTCATTTTTAATTATTAATTAATTATGGTGTGTACAAAATTATATCGAGCACCTCTTGTTTTTTATATTTTTTAACATACTAAATTACGTATCAAATATTTTTTATCCATTAAACTGATCGATGAAGGTCTTTTGTTATATCGGATCCTCTACTATCTGCAGTTGACGAAAATGTTGAAAATCTCAATCACTGTTTGGTTTAGATGAATTATTCAAGTCATTGTAAAACAATGTAAATAGCTTTCGCGTGACAAAATGTGTTGAGTAGGTACACCGCTAAGACGTCAAACTTGATTATGCGGATGTCAGATTCGACGTTTCTAAACCAACATTCTGATATCCATAATCCATAAACGTAACTCGTAGTGCTTATAGGTCGTGAAGTCCATTGAAATGTTACATTTTTATGACTTAGCGCTTAGCGTGTATTTCTTATCTTAAAGAATGCAATTTTATTTTTTTGATTTGTGGGGTGGTTAGTATAAGCGTAAGTTCAAGTTTGTGGGGTCGCTACCCTTGACCCCCAGCCGCCATCTTGGAAAAAGGGGGGAAAGGGTTTTCGTGCTGTTTCTCGTAAACTAACAACCCTACGGAAAATTTTATCATGCATTATTTGCAGTTAATTAAATTGTCTACAACTTTATTCCTATTACTTTGAATCGTAAAATGGAAAATAAAAAAGTTATAAACAAAAATAAGTTTCAAAAAATTGTTGTTCAAAAATAAACATTTTTGAACAGATTTTTTTTTCTTTAACTCTTTTTCTAGTCATTTTAAAATAAAATGATGTCAGAGCAATATTATAGAGGGTTTTGCAACGAATCATTTTCACTACAAATTTATATAATTTCATTAGTTTTTCTGGGTTTTACAGCTAGTTTTTTTTATATTTTTTTAATTATATCATTTTAAATCAATTTATTATTTTCTTAACATTCCTATGTTATTATTAATTTATTATCGGCCCATTCCGCCACCACAAGACTTACCCCACGTCGTGCGCTTGCGTCCCACGAAAATGCACCAGTGGACAAAGATAAAATTTAACAAGAGCACCGTACCAAAATTATTCCAAGATAAATTTCTTGGTAATGAAAATAATAAAACTGCTCTCAGCAAGATCAGAAAAGGGTTTTAGTGTCGACTAGGCTGAATCTGATGCAGATACAGTTACCATTCGTTCTGGGCTTGCTGCATTCCAAGCCTATAATTCTGTGACTGCCATAGCAGAGGACATTGACATTCTTGTCTTTCTCACGGCATTAGGAAGGGAGAAGTCCAATATTGTATGTCCAAAGTGTCCAATTTTTTTAAATCTTCAAAAGGGTATAGGTCGCATCAATTATACTGTCCTTCAAGCCTTATACATGGCGACGTCATTTCAGAGAATTTGCTGTTTCTCCACGCTTTTTCAGTACGCGACACAACATTAGCAACAAGATCGGCAAACTTAAATTCATTAAAATGTTACAGAAACATCCTGAGGTAGCTAGCGGAACAGCATTATTGTTCAGTGAGAAAGCCTAGCCATACGAGCCCCTTCCCGTATCAGTTGGCCCAATGTTAGAGTGATAAGAAAATTAAATGTTAGAGAACAAAAATAAAAGCGCAGCGTAAATTTTAGAATTGATATAAGATTGAATGCTCGAATAAATGAACTTTGAAACATTAAAGGCAAATATCGAGCACAATTGTAATAATCAAATCTTGCCCAAGTGCTTTCGCTTTCTACAGCATCATCAGGGGCATTTCGTCAAATTTGAGCTATCGGCTGCAATATTTGGGCTGAGCTTGCTGGATAGCCCAAATTTGACGAAATGCCCCTGATGATGCTGTAGAAAGCGAAAGTACTTGGGCAAGATTTGATTATTCAAATTGTGCTCGATATTTGCCTTCAATTTTAATTGTTTAATTCAACTTTTTTTAAATCCAAACTATCCTTGTCAAAATATTTCAGACACTATAATTTTATTACGATATTTTGAATTTAACCGCGGTCCGCAAAAAACAAGCTCACGGTCCGGATGTGCACCGCGGTCCGCCATTTGGTGACCACTTAACTATGGTATAAACGTAGTGATCCTGCAGTGGGATCTTGTACTAATATTAAATGAACTAGCACGTAGAAATGGCACAAACACCTAATTTTCCGTGTCATGATGCATTTCCAAATCGAGTATAATAATGGTTTTAAATATGAAATGAAAATCAATGTACAAGGCATATTATGAAAACTCAAACAATTGAGTATAAAGGAGTAACAGGCAAGAGATTTATCTTTTAGATGGAACATGGTTTGATAATCCAATGAAACGTCAAGATATAACAGGGGAACTTTTCAAATCTTGGTTTAAAAATAATGTGAATATTGCGTATATAACAGAATTTAGCAGAATAATTTCCTCATGAGTAAAATATCGCATAAGAGTGCAATTATCTAAAAATTACAGCAGTAACTATCCTCTAGGTGATCCTGTAAGAATCCTGCCTTTTTGTGAGTCTCTACGATTTCTACCAACATCTGATAAGCCTAATATAGGAGGAAAAGTTTGATAGTGTGAAAGAACAACATACTTGTAGAGAAAAAAGACAAGCATTTATGTTTTCCGATGTATAATACGTCGCCCTCTATAAAACGAATTGTTGTTATATAAAAAAAAAATAGTTTACACTATAGTGACTAATAATTAAGGGTTCAATACAACGGAAAAAACGGTTGAAATCGTAAAACGGTGTTGTGGTAAAAAGCCATTATACACATGATTCCACCTTATTTGCCTTTCAGCTAGCTAATTACGACCAATTATTTTGTTGTCCAATGTTAATAAATGCACCATTTAATGTTCAGAATTACGTGATTACCGTTTCCCAAAAGTGAAGTTATTGAACTCGGTCTATTTTAACGATTGTGGGAGTTACGCGAAAATAATGAACTTGAAGTGTTCCCGCTACTTCCGAAAATATGGATTTTTATATAAATAAATACACACACCAATGACCTTGTTCGAGAAAATAAAATAAATTTAAATATTCCGTATCAACACGGAAGAATCAATTAAATCAACTGAATGTGTTGTTACGAAAATAGTTTTTCCACATTTCGTCATTGGCTCGGGGTGTTATTTATTGTTGTAGGTCGAGTGGATGCGCTTCTTCAATTAATTGCGAAGGTTGATGCTTGCATAGGAGTAAAAAAATAACCATTATTTTAGAATATCTAGTGTTTCAATTAAGTGATGTAAAGGCGTTGAAACAAATCAAATTACAAATGTCAACGTCTTTTTCACAAAATAGTCTTATTCCTAATAATCAACTGAATAAAAAAAATTATCCAAAAAGGGCGTCAGACAAAAAATTCGATTTTCTTCAAACCATCTTCAATAAGTTTGGTAGCTTGTTTATTCGACTATATTTCTATTTTTGGGATTACTTTTTTATTTCTTCCGTTCCGACTCTTCTAAATTTTCAATTTCTATTTTATTGTTCCGATTTTTATTCAATATCGTAAGAATTTCTTTTCTACAATCTCCAATAACCTTTTGTGATTTATATACACTTGAGTGCAAAATAATCGACTCAAGAGCGATATTTGAGATTACACCTTCTGTTTCAATATAAGAAGTATGAAAACAAAAAAATGTAATGTGCAAACAATAACTTTATTATTGAACATACAAAAACTGTTGCACTATTGCATTATTTGGAAGACGCATTATAAAAACAATATGCAACACAAACAGAATTTCTTAATTATTCATCATTGGAACTAACGCAAGAAAGCCGTTATGAACAGAGAAATTATCAATTACAACATGAATTTCTTAATTATTTAGTATTTGATATCACCACCCCTACTCCTAATTACACTTTCCAATCGATTTCGCATGGATCGGATGACTTCTCTAATAAATTCTTGAGGCATTGCTTTCCATTCATCATTATGCGCAGCTCTTAATTCTATTATGCTCCTTGGTGCATGATTTCTGTCCCGGACCCTTCGTTTAAGCTCATCCCAAAAATGCTCTATTGGATTTATGTCCGGGCTTAACGCAAGCCAATTTATTGTAGGTATACCGATCTCAGATATATGGGTGGTGGTGACTCGTGCGATATGGCATCGTGCATTAAAATAAAGGCATCTCCAATTAATCCCGCGTATGAAACCACATGTTCCTCTAAAATGTCTCTGATGTTACGATCCGTCGTTAAATCTCCTCTACGTCATCCACCAAGCACGAAAATCAACTCGATTTTTCAATCCATAGAACTACCTGTCCAAAACATACAAGAACCGCCTTCATGACACAATTTCTCGTATACAAAATTGAGCAAATCGCTCTCCTGGCCTTCCATAGACTCGACGCCTCTTGTCGTTGCCATGTACGCAGATCCTACTTTCATCGGAGAATAATAGCTGACTCCATTGATAGTCGTCCCAATCCAGATGTTTGCGAGCAAATTGTAATCGTCTTTGCTTCTGGGCTGCAGTTAGCTTGGGACCCGTAGCTGCCCTTTTTGGTGTCAGGTTGGCTGCCTTTAGTCTCCTTTTGATTGTCCAAACGCTGATCACCACACCTCGGACCTCTTTAAGCTGTTCTTTGTCAAATGTCGATTTCTCAAGGATTTCGATACAAGAAAGCGATCATCTCTCTCCGTTGTTATTCGTTTAATGCCTCCTCGTTGTCGACGGATATAATCAACAGTATCTTGGTATTGACGATTCACTAGGGATACAGCAGATTGGCTTAAATTTAGTCGATTTGCCACGGCCCTCTGGCTCAGGCCTTCTCTCAATAGTGCTACTGTTTGAGTTGAGTTGACGGATGTGGTATCCATTTCTAATGCAGTTGCGAACTTAAGTGACTGATGTATTAGTGGCTTGCTATGGAAAATAATGTGTACGATGTTAACCGAACGCGTTAAGTCGGTGCGTGTCGATTTCAATGAGTCAAATTCTGACCCCCTTCTCTACGTGTTGCATTATTTATTTGTAACGCGTCATCCAATTCACCAAAAAAAAAAATTTTTTTAAAACTCCATAATAAGATTAACGATTGTACACTAAATATTTTTAAATTTACACTTCTTAGATTGAAACAGGAGACGTGCTTTCCCAAAATAATTTTGAGTCGATTATTTTGCACTTAAGTGTATATTAGTCCCAGTTTTTTCTTTTCTGTTTCTCTATTTGCCTTATTTAGTTGTTTTCGTACTTCAACTTTCGATCTTCATGGATTACATTATTTGATTTCTATAACATATTCCTGCCTTCAGTTGTCAAGTCAAGTTAGCAAAAAAAATAGGCGATCAGGTTCAAAAATTCGCTAAAAATTGTTCGTAACTTCTTCTATATATATATATATATATATATATATATATATATATATATATATATATATATATATATATATATATATATATATATATATATATATACAGGGTGTCCCAGACTAATTTACCCACGCTATATCTCTTAAACAAATAGAGATTTTCGAATGGGACAAAAAGTGATCTATTCTACTTGTAATACACTTTAATATGACTTAAAAAAAATCATCCCCTAAATATTCATCCATTAGTTACAACCCCTAACTTTAATTTTTTTTAGCACCCTGTATATTTTTTTATAATTTTGGATGTGGTCTTCTATCATCTATTCAACAGATTTATTAAAAATAAAATCGGTTTGTAATCAATCAAGAAATCAATTTATTTTTTATTTTTGTTAAGTGTCCCAGACTAATTTATCCAGGCTATATTTATTAACAAAATAGAGATTTTTTAAAGGGACAAAAACTGGTCTATTCCATTTGTAATACACTTTAATATGGCGAAAAAAACATCATCCCTTAAATATTCATCTCTTAGTTACAACCCCTAACTTAAATTTTTTAATGGCACCCTGTACATTTTTTATAGTTTTGGATGTGGTCTTCTATCGTCTATTCATTCGATTTTTTAAAAATAAAATGGGTTTGTAAGGTATCAAGAAAATATTAGTTTATTTTTTATTTTTGTTAAATTAATCAAGATAGCCTTAAAAAATAGAATAGAAAAGAAATATTATGCTTTATTATCACTGAAAATTTTACTATTTTAACTACGTAGTATAACTTCTTACGTGCGTACGAAGTACACACTCTTTTTATTTAAACATTATTTTTAATTTTTCAAAATTTGGTCTTTGTAGGAGCATACGTTATCTTCCAGTGTGCAAAATTAAGTGTGCAAAAATTTACAAAAAAGTCTCTTATAATAAAGTCACAATATTTAAAAAACTTTTGGGGTTATTTTACGTCTTGGATATTAAGCTTAATTCAGGTTGCCATGATTTGATCTGTCAAATCAACAATTATTATTTTTGACGTTTGGTATTAGACCAGTAATAATTATATTTGTTGTAATTGTGTATCTATAACATTTCAATATGCCTTATTTATTTTCGCCTGACGAGTACGTTGATATGATTTTGATTTATGGAGAATGCCTAAAAAATAGGAGAATTTCCCGACAATTATATCAAGAAAGATTTCCAAATCGAAACATTCCAAGCGAAAAAACCTTTAAGAATTTGGAACGCTCACTTAGACAGGGACATTTTCCTAATAATAAGAGAGGTACAATTGAACACAGTAAGATGTAACCAAAACCTTATTAATGTACTAGCATATATTAATTTTAATCCCAAGGTGTATGTTAGAACCCTCGCCAGTGAATGTGGCATTCCAAAAAGTTCTGTGCATAGAATTCTCAAAGATTTTAAGTACCATCCTTTTAAAGTGCACCTAGTTCAAGGATTACAGCCTGGTGATGACCAAAGACGTCTTGAGTTTATTGCAAAAATGATGTTAAAAATCAGTGATGATCCACTTTTTTATCAAAAATATTGTGGAGTGATGAGGCTAGATTTCACAATAATGGTGTTGTCAACCGTCACAATTCCAATTATTGGTCTCCCGTGAACCCACATTGGATGATGGAAACAAGATTTCAGAATATTTGGGGTATAAATGTGTGGTGCGGTTTATTTAATGACCGTGTTATAGGTCCTTACTTTTTTAACGGCGCTCTAACAGGTATTCGATATTTAGACTTTTTAGAAAACATTCTACCCGATTTGCTAGAAGATATTCCTCTTCATGAGCGTCAAGAAATGTGGTGGCAACAAGACGGAGCTCCTCCACATAATGCAAGAATCGTTAGCGACCACCTACAAAACCGTTTTGATAACCACTGGATAGCAAACAACTCTCCAGAAATTATGTGGGCCGCACGTTCATGTGATTTGTCACCTCTTGACTCTTTCTTTTGGGAAGCGATAAAAGATATTGTTTATCAATCAAAACCGAAAAATTTAGAGGAATTAAAAGAAAAAATAAGACAAGCATGTCGCCAAATTACTCCCGAAATGATTCGAGCCACATGTACCAGAAATCTTCTGGAACGATTCGAAATATGTGTTGCAGCAGGTAGGTTACAATTCGAACATTTAATGTAAATAATATTAGTTATTAGTTGGTGTTTTGATTTATTTTTCCATGTAATTTTTATTGCATTTATTTTTATTGTTGCTTTAAGTTTTATTGTTCCTAAGGTTGTATTTTATTTGTACGAGTAAGTAGTATGTTCAATTTGCAATTTATTTAAAGTTTGCAATAAATTGTTTTTGTTTTACTTTCATTCTTTTATTTTGTAATATTGACGATTTATCTAATTTCAGTGACAATAAAGCATATTTCTTTTCTATTCTATTTTTTAAGGCTATCTTGATTAATTTAACAAAAATAAAAAATAAACTGATATTTTCTTGATACTTTACAAACCCATTTTATTAAAAAAAAAATCTGTTGAATAGACGATGGAAGACCACATCCAAAACTATAAAAAAATGTACAGGCTGCTATTAAAAAATTTAAGTTAGGGGTTGTAACTAAAGGATGAATATTTAGGGGATGATTTTTTCTTCGCTATATTAAATAGACCAGTTTTTGTCCCTTTAAAAAATCTCTATTTTGTTAATAAATATAGCCTGGATAAATTAGTCTGGGACACTTAACAAAAATAAAAAATAAATTGATTTCTTGAGTGATTACAAACCGATTTTATTTTTAATAAATCTGTTGAATAGACGATAGAAGACCACATCCAAAATTATAAAAAAATATACAGGGTGCTATTAAAAAAATTAAAGTTAGGGGTTGTAACTAAGGGATGAATATTTAGGGGATGATTTTTTTCTACGTCGTATTAAAGTGTATTACAAGTAGAATAGATCACTTTTTGTCCCATTCGAAAATCTCTATTCATTTAAGAGATATAGCGTGGGTAAATTAGTCTGGGACACCCTGTATATATATATATATATATATATATATATATATATATATATATATATATATATATATATATATATATATATATATATATATAAATTACTTTATTCAATTTGAAAAATATTATTGTTCTGAAGCTATTTTCTTGTGGCATTTTAAATTAATTACTATTTAAATGGGAATAAGCCACAATTAAAGGTTAAAATACGTTTATTGACGTTTCAATATTCCCATTTAAATAGTAATTAATTGAAAAATATAGATTTAAGTTTTAAAAATATAGAAAACATAGTACGAAGTTTGGCGCTAGTCTACAGTACCGACTACTGTACGTTTTTTTATGTGGTGTTCATGTGGTATCCTATCGTTTTTGCCATGTACATTTCGTGTATGATCATCCAGAAACAACATTTTTGCTCCATTCAGTATAACTTTGGACTAATTGTACTCGAATATGACTCATGATATCCGCTGCAAAAAACTGCTGGGAAAATTTTAACATACCTTAAATTGTTTCTGTATCTCTAGATATAGACTGAACACATAAAACATCCGCAAATATTTATTCAATCGTTTATTTAAACGTAGCTTATCTGGATTAATGTTGGTAAAAATCATAGTGATTTGTACTAAATTTATGAATAAAACGCAAAATAGTTACAGTTAACATAAAAATGAATTAAAGATGAAATTATCAAAAATATTCATTTTCAACTAATTTATGTAACACACCAATTTGTACAAATAACTATTAATATTTTTGACATGTTGTGTTGCTTTGGGTTAAAACTACAAAGGACCGCGGCACTTTTCTTATGTAAAAGTGGTCTAAGTTAAATTGGCTGAAATTTTGCAGAGTGTTGGCTTTGGTAGTGGTGATCAAAAGTTATCAGTGCCCCAAGACCCAGAAATTAATTGTTTTTGAGATACAGAACTTCAAATTGTCGGTTTTTACGCCATTAAGGACAACATATATTTAAATAATATACACGCTGTTAGTAAATAAGGGCGACAAAGTTTATTGGGTGATTCTGCATGAAAAAATAATGACAGTTTGCTATATAAATGTATTCCGAAAAATGCTTCGATTTCCGAGATACGGGGTGTTGAAATTTGTCTTACAAACTAACAATTTATTTATTGCCCTGGAACTGGTTGAGATGTGCAAATGAAATGGTGGATTGTAAGAGGTAGTTATTGCCATTTTTTAACATACAATTAATAATTTATATTCATCATTGGCGCGCATGCTGGTAATGGTCTCAATTTTTTTAAGAAAAAAATGGTACTTAGATATTTCAAACTAAAAAGCATTTTTGAATTCCTTGTTCAATTTGTGACAAGAAATCTATCTCGCCTTTTTTCACATGAGACGCCATTTTTAAGCAAAAAAAATATCGTAACGCGTATATGTAATTTATCGTCTAGTGGGCAAGCGTCAGCCCATGGTGTCAACCTTTATCAGTTATTTGATTTAGGTACTCTCAACAATTTATCTAATGTTCAATATGAAAGGCCAAAACGTTAATAATTAATTAATTTTTCTTTTATCTAAAATAATGGAAAATTTTACAAATTCAGACATGCATTTTGTCTAAGGTCGAATTAACGGAAATTGTAGACAAGTTCGATGATTGGATGCTGAGTTGTATATAGGACGTAGGGTATCCCTACTCGGATACGTATTCACCAACAATTGCACCAAAATCGTACATTACGAGAAACAACAACTTAAATTACATTTAAGAAACAAACTGCTGCCTGCAGGAGACCTCGGGAAGAACAAACTGTGCAACTAGAAGAGGCAGTTCTCGAGGTAACTGCGGAGTCACATGAAGCAAGTTTTCGAAAAATTGAACCTATTGAATGTAAGCAACTTCACTGTACTTAACAATTCTTAAAGAATATCAACTGTAACCGTTTCATATCCAACGTGTGCAAGCTTTATTACCTAGAGACTTTTTCCGCGACTATTTTTTGCCAATGGATTCTTCATTAAATCGCTCATATTCCAAAATGTTTAATGCCTACTGCGGCTACTACGATATTGTATACCAAATTTCCATAATAATCACTTATGGGCTGAGGAAAGTCCACATCGAATCTTTGAAGCTCATTTTCAACTGTTTTCTGTAAATATGTGGCTTGGGGTAATTAATAATCACTCAATCGGTTCATAGTTCCTCCCATAAAGACTAGCAGGTGAATCTTAACTTCGTTTCCTACAGAAAGAGTTACTTATTCTTTTTAAAAAAAAACTCCTCTACAGCTGGGGACAACACTTACAGTTCATACATGCTCCTACCCATTTCAACATTAATGTAGATCATCACTTAAATACAGTACATCCAAACCGTTGGATAGGTAGGGGATGTATGAAACATTGGCCTGTTCAATCGCCGGATTTAAATCCACTAGATTTAAATGTATTAAAGAAATGACATATAAGCGTTAAGACGTTTTATTGTTTTTGTATAAAAACAGCGCCTCATATAAAAAAAAAACAAAAGAGATTTTTTGTCACAAATTGAACGAGAAATTCTAAAAATGTCCATGAGCATTACCCGTATGCGCGCCAATGATGAATATAAATAATTCTTAATTATACGTCAATAAATGAGCAATAACTACCTTGTAAAATCCATCAAATTTCATTTGGATATTTGAACCGGTTTCAGAGTAATAAATAATTCGTCGGTTTGTAAGAAAAATTTCAACACCCCATCTCTGAAATATTTCATTCCCTTTGTATTTGCAGACATACATTTATATAAAGTTATATATGGTTGAATTCTTGAATAAATGAACTTTAATCAAATAAAGCAAGATATCAAGCAGTTTTTTCTTAAATCTTGCCAAAGTACTGCCGCTCCTAGAGCATCGTCAGGGGCATTTCGTCAAAATTATTGGCTATACAACAATTTGGTGAATGTCATAAACATTAAATAATATATTTACACAACACTAGACAAAGGACAAACAGTTTAAATTTTTTTTAATTTGAAGAAGCTACATAGTAGATGTAGTGTAGTGTAGTGACCCACTTTTGTATATTATTCAACATTTACCACATTTACTAACACCCTGTATATTGTTCAAAAGCCCTAAAAAACCGATACTTTAAATCTCTGTAACTTAGAAACAATTGATTTCTGGGTCTTGGGGCAATGAAAACTTTTTATCAGCATGGCCAAAGCTACCTCCCGCAAAGTTTCAGCCAATTGAACTGAGACCACTTTTAAATAAGTGCCGGGGTCCTTTTGTCTCCTTTTGTCAATGTGTAGAAATCATGTCATTTTATCTCTTTTCGGTCTAATAAAGTTCACATACGCAGCTTCCAGAGAAAATGGTCGGAATTTGCTGTGGGACAGTTTTCGGGGCGTCAATGTTGCGTGTGAATTTGGTTATTTTTACTAGAGATTTCTAAGCTGGCTGTAGGTTTAGGATGTCATTTTTATTATTTAGGCTTTCTTATGATTCTATTTATAAATATTTCTCACATGTTGATAATGTCCGTTGCATTGCTTGTATATCCAATTGTTACATTGTGTTTACCTAAAACTCGTTCAATTATACATGTGGTTCCTTTGATGTAAGGCACTTAAGATGGATCACTTCTTCATGTCTTATTCTGCCAATGTTAAGCTGTTTGTCAGTGGCTGACATTAAGTCAAAGTCAGTGCATCGTTGATTCAAGTCCGTGTAAACCAATATAAGTTTAATTTTTGTACTTAGTTACAATCGCATTTATCCTCTTCTGTATAACCCCATCTTTTTAAGTTTGACTCAAATCGTGACGTGGCGATTCTATTAAGTGAGCCGTATGTGGTGTACTGTAATTGACAACCTGTTTCCTTTGGATCTATGGAATTAGCAGGCAAACTTTCTCTCCAAAGCTGTAAACGATGTCGTTCAGCAGTTGTTTCAATTGGAGCCATACTACTCATGACACTTCTACGAGATTTTAATCTGGATAAATGCGTTTGCTGACGAAATATGGGATGGCGTAGGCACAATCTTCATTCTTTTTTTTTTCGATTATTTTCTCTCTCTCTCTACCTCTCTCTCTCTCTCTCTCTCTCTCTCTCTCTCTCTCTCTCTCTCTCTCTCTCTCTCTCTCTCTCTCTCTCTCTCTCTCTCTCTCTCTCTCTTTCCTTCTGATTTTGGGAGGAGCAACTCTACAGCTGGGACAACACTTACAGTTCATACATGCACCTGCCCATTTCAACATTAATGTAGATAATCACTTAAATACAGTACATCCAAACCGTTGGATAGGTAGGGGATGTATGAAACATTGGCCTGTTCAATCGCTGGATTTAAATCCACTAGATTTTTGCACAATAGTTGTTGATATTGTATTAAATAAATGACATATAAGCGTTAAGACGTTTTATTGTTTTTGTATAAAAACAGCGCCCCATATAAAAAAAACAAACGAGATTTTTTGTCACAAATTGAACGAGAAATTCTAAAAAGTCCATGACCATTACCCATATGCGCGCTAATGACGAATATAAATAATTCTTAATTTATGTCAACAAATGAGCGATAACTACCTTTTAAAATCCATCAAATTTCATTTGCATATTTCAACCGGTTTCAGAGTCATATAAAGTCATATGCACGTCATATAAATTGGGTTTTGTATCTGAAGATGAATACAAGAAACACACAACAAGAAAAGAGCAGGCTCGTGCTGAAAAAGAAAAGCATAAAAACTGAGAAGATTACGTATTTGCAGATAATGTTCAGGCTCTGCTACAACACCAAAATCTAATGTATCATCACTGTATTACAAATCTAAACTTAATGTGCATAATTTTTGTGCATTGGATTTAAAAACTAAGGAAGCATACTGCTTTTTATGAAATGAGACAGGTGGAAAGGTGGAGTTTCCGCTGAAGAATTTGCTTTTGTCATTTCATACTTTCTTATAGATAAAGTTCTACCACAAATCTTGGACACCATAGACAAAAAAGTAGTGATTTACAGCGACAGATGCGCAGCTTAAAATCGAAACGTTACGGCCTCAAATGGTTTGATAAATGTGGAGATGACCAGGAACATCGTTATTGAACAGAAGTACCTTGAAGTAGGTCACACATAGATGGAGGTAGATTCTATGCATGCCTCAATCGAAAAAAAACTTCGAAATAAAATTATTAATGTACCTGCTAAATACATTGGTATTTGCCGAAGTGCTCGCAACATCCAAAACCATACTACGTTGAATATTTAGGACATTGATTCTTTAAGTCGTTTAATAATGTCAAATTTCTTAAATCCATTCGACCTGGAAAAATGAAGGGGAATCTCGAGGTAAATTTTTTTTCTTCACCATTGACAGGTAAGGTAGTAAATATTTTTAATTTTTCTTTTTAAGGTTAATGAAATCAGAGTCCTAAAATATACGTACTTTATAAAGTAAATTTTGAAGAAGAATGAAAGGTACTTCCCCAAAGGCGTGAAAAAATGACTAATCCAAAGGAGTTTGCTCAGCTGCCGAACTTCCTTTCTGATAGATTGCCATTAACCATCAGAAAGTTCCAGGATCTTCAAGATCTAAAAACCTCCATCCCAACTGATTATCACTGCTACTACAATAATCTACCTCATAAATAAACATTTTTTTTTAACAAAATCTTTTTTTTTAACAAGTTTTTTATACTGTAATATTTTATTTTTTCTTGTTACTTTTAAATTTTAGTTCTTTATATTAATTTGTTTTAAAAGATGTTCAAATAAACAGGCTAACTCCTTTTTTCTATTTCTTACTGAATATGTAAAAAAGCCAACTGCTTTTATGGTGCAAAAAAAAGTTTTAGGTCAAACAAAGTTATTTTTGATTAATTATTATTAACACCAAGCATTAAAATTAAGAATTAAGATTTAGTAATTAACCGTAAGTATAATTATTCATGAACTGAAAGGTTTTATGTTCATACTGAAAAATTTGTCTAAATGGTGTTGGCTTTTTTGCAGATTAAGCCATCGATTTGCAGACATACATTTATATATGGTTAAATTCTCGAATAAATGAACTTTAATCAAATAAAGGCAGATATCGAGCACAGTTTTTTCTTAAATCTTGCCCAAGTACTGCCGCTCCTAGAGCATCGTCAGGGGCATTTCGTCAAAATTATTGGCTATACAATAATTTGGTGAATGTCATAAACATTAAATTACAATTACACAACACTAGACAAAGAACAAACAGTTTAAATTTTTTTTTTAATTTGAAGAAGCTACATAGTAGATGTAGTGTAGAGTAGTGACCCACTTTTGTATATTATTCAACATTTACCACATTTACTAACACCCTGTATATTATTCAAAAGCCCTAAAAACCGATACTTTAAATCTCTGTAACTTAGAAACAATTGATTTCTGGGTCTTGGGGAAATGAAAACTTTTTATCAGCATGACCAAAGCTACCTCCCGCAAAGTTTCAGCCAATTGAACTGAGACCACTTTTAAATAAGTGCCGGGGTCCTTTTGTCTCCTTTTGTCAATGTGTAGAAATCATGTCATTTTATCTCTTTTCGGTCTAATAAAGTTCACATACGCAGCTTCCAGAGAAAATGGTCGGAATTTGCTTTGGGACAGTTTTTGGGGCGTCAATGTTGCGTGCGAATTTCGTTATTTTTACTAGAGATTTCTAAGCTGTCTGTAGGTTTAGGATGTCATTTCTATTATTTAGGCTTTCTTATGATTTTATTTATAAATATTTCTCACATGTTGATAATGTCCGTTGCATTTCTTGTATATCCAATTGTTACATTGTGTTTACCTAAAACTCGTTCAATTATACATGTGGTTCCTTTGTTGTAAGGTACTTAAGACGGATCACTTCTTTATGTCTTATTCTACCAATGTTAAGCTGTTTATCAGTGACTGACATTAAGTCAAAGTTAGTGCATCGTTGATTCAAGTCCGTGCAAACCAATATACCGTTAAGTAAGTTAAGGATTTTGTGCTTAGCTACAATCGCATTTATCCTCTTCTGTATAACCCCATCTTTTAAGTTTGAGTTACATCGTGACGTGCCGATTCTATTAAGTGAGCCGTATGTGGTGTAGGGTAATTGACAACCTGTTTCCTTTGGATCTATGGAATTAGCAGGCAAAGTTGGTGCCATACTACTCATGACACTTCTACGAGATTTTAATCTGGATAAATGCGTTTGCTGACCAAATATGGGATGGCGTAGGCACAATCTTCATTCTTTTTTTCGATTATTTTCTCTCTCTCTCTCTCTCTCTCTCTTTCCTGATGTTGGGAGGAGCAACTCCTATTACAGGGATTATTTTGTAAACTGGGGCTCACATTCGTTACACACTTGACCGAGCTCCCCAACTTGTTCCGGTTAATTTACAAAATATATTATTTCTTGAGAAAATGTTTGCTTTGGTGTAAGAGTACGATCAAGTTTTCTAATAGTTCTCCTCGCCACGTTATATTCAACTTTCTCATAACAGGCTGGTTGTTCAGATTATAAACGCATGCTTGAGTTTTTTAAGGTTTGGTCTTAGCAATTTGTGTTGTAGTATTCTGTTAGTTCAGAAGTATTAAGTTCAACTCGAGAATAGACATAGATCCATATCATGCGCATTTAGTTTAAAACAAAATATGTTCTGGATTCGAAACAAGCGCGGTAAATGGATTAAATTGTGAATTGTACAGGAAGTCCAAATAATCCTGATGTTATAATTTGCAAAAAATCCGAAAAATAGTTACCCTGTTGTTTAATTTAGCGACTTTTACTGCTTTCTCCAAGACATGTTAAGAAGTAGATACGTCAACGCATTTCCCCGTCATAGTCCGATATGTATTGGAAACGTTTGAGAACGTTTTTCCTGTACTTGTTTTAAATATAATTTCATACATTGTAGTATTAGTTTGTCGGTTGTTAAAGGTGTGGAAGGTGTTCACATTAAATTCGGTTTGTTTAAGTTACGAAATCCAAAATTGAAAAAAAAAAGATATACTTCAGATAAGAGCATCATTATATTTATAAGAAAATTTAAATTTGCTAAATGGTTTCCCAAAATAATGAACTTTTGAAAGTCAAAAAAGTTAAGAATAAAAATGTCCAATACTCACCCTAAAGGAGCCGGTTTTGACTACAATTAAAAAACCGTATTGACGCCAAACGATTGGGTACATTCCACTAAATAATCATACAGAATGTTAAAAGACAACCGTTTTGATGATATTTAAATTACGCCATTCTTTAAAGATCTGTAGCTCCCTTAGGAAGCATTTTTGGATAAGGTGATTTACGTTAAATCGGCATAAAATGAGTTTCAGATTTTGTAGTTTTTTGAAGTTATATACTTCTATACGCACGGTCGGGGTTGGAAATTTGCATGAGAGTGAATCTGTGAAACCATTACATATGTAAGATAATGAGTAAGAGAGAGACAGAAGATATATTTTCTCTCTCTTATATATATATATATATATATATATATATATATATATATATATATTTAATATTATATATATATATATATATATATATATATATATATATATATTATATATAATATAATATGTATTAATATTATTATTTATGTGATATGTTTTGTATTATTTAAAATTAAACGTTTATAATTATTTTAGGCTTTTGTATTTCAAAATAATCACTGTTTTACCGAGAACTGTCAATTTTGAAATCCGTTAGTGTCATGTCTAATTGGCAAATCCGTTACGTGTTTGGTTCATACGCTGGTGGTTGTGAGTTCGAATCCCAATTATGAATTTCCTTTTTTATTTTTGAAATATTTAAAAACCTCACGTTAATCTTATTAAATATATGTAATATAAGCAAAAAACATAAATTTTAAAATAAAATGAAAATTTACAACATAATCTGAGTTGTTGGTTTTTTTATTTTTATCTTCGTAAAGTAAGTTATGTATATTGGCAGTTTTAAATACTTATGAATATTACATTTTTTATATTTTTATTTTTATATTGTATTATTATATTGAATTATGTTGCAGTGTATTCATTGTATTGTAATTTTTCTACATATTAATAACAAAATAAACAATAAATTTTACTGCATAGTATGTGTATTTTTTTTGCATTCAACTCCTTTTATACATATATAAAAATAAAAATATATATTTTCATTAAAATATTGATACAATCCTTCATTTACTATACTCCTATTACAGGTCAATTTTTTTAGATACAGCAAACGATGCAACATATACCTATATAACTAATTCTTTTTCTCTTTCTGCTCTCTCTTACCTATAGCATTACATATGTAATGATTGTGCAGATTGACTCCTATATAAATTTTTAACGGCGAACGCATGTATAGAAGTATAACTTCTACCGGCAGTCTCACTGGACTGCCACACCCGTTTTTTTTTTGTGGAGGACGTTCATATTGAATAATTGGTTAGTCATTTCTTCATAATGATACAACTCCTGTACATGAAAGACTCGACAAAAAAAAGTATATCAAGAAAAGAACTTGATGGAACAAACAAAAAGAAGATGTGGAGATAATGAAGAAATAAAATATTTAGCAAACGGTGAATGAAAATAAAGGGTATTGAATATGGCATCTAAAGTTCTAATAAGGTGTCTAAATAAATATAAGAAAGAGATGAGAAAAAGAAGAATAATTGAATGCGAGTGGTGCCTTTAGCTATGTCTAATCTTGGTAAAGTTTGCATCAAAGATGGCTTAGAATCGAAAGGGTTTTCTAACGTTAACCTCTTCGTTCTCATTAAGCATTATTTTGGAAGAAATACGGGATTTATAAGAAAAACACATAGCGACATTTGATCCTTTATTTTAAAATCGTATTTGCAGTTGATGTTTCCAATTTGGAAATCTTTTTACAGTAGATTTAAAGCTATGAGATTTTTGATGACAACGTCACTTAAAAAATATTACAAAATAAATTGAAATCAATTAATATTAACATTAAAAATTAATTTTCAGACTATGTTTTACAAATATTATTTGTGTATGATCGAAATTATGACTACAGATTGCTGGATCCATTCGCCTAAACCTATTTTATTGACTTTGCTTACACAATTTTTTTAATAGAATTTTGTAATTTTTTATTGTCTATTTTTCTTTCTCTAATTTTTTTAGTATTTTTATTAATATTTAATTTTGTTTTTTTATTACACGTATTTTTTAATGTTTTAAATAAAAATATATTTTTTAATATTTTAATAGAATATAAGTATTTGACAATTTTAAGACTACATTATAAATATGTTTATATAATGTTTTATATAGGTACACTGAAAATATATATTTTTAAAATTAGTCTTAGACTTAAGTTATACTACGGGTTTTTCTAGATTTTTATTTACATTTTTTTGTATATTTTATATTATATTAACCTATATATTACATTTTGTCACAGAATTTCATCACCCTGAATAAAAAGGCCTCCAAAATTGCTATTAAATCTTCAGAAAATATTGTAAAATGTTTATTTAAATTTTGGTTCCTCTAATTTCAATATTTGAGTCCTACCTATATAGCACACGCTATACTTTCTGTGTTAGAAGCATCTGTGTGTATCGATAAAAATGTTATTCACTATTTCTTTGATCTCTGACATTTATGAGAGGAAAGAACAATTCCTGAAATTAATTGCATTCCGCGTGGTATTGTACCGAACTTGCTTATTTCGACGTAGCCCATATAACGGTTGCATCTCGACACGACGATGATTTGCCTTCGAGAACCTTCCGCTTGTATCGGGATGAAATCGAAGCGCTAATGCAAACGAATAGAGGTAGACTATTACAGAATATTCTAGTACATAATAACTTGTATATATAAGTAGCTCTGATATTAGCTAAGTTAGTTGTTAAGATACTACCGTACTGTAAACTTATAAATATATTTACATAAATTAGAACCGCTCGTTTTATTAAAAAAAAAAAAAAATTACTAAAGACACAGATTAAAATCTGGTCAGCAAGTTATACCGGTTCAAAAGGCTTTGTTCTTTTGAGCCTTCTCTCTAGGTTCGTACTGTCGAGGAGCTGGATAGCCTGGACGTTTACATGATGATGGAGTCATTGTTCATGGCTCCCTGCAAATTTCTTGATTATCTGATTGACGTCTTCCATCTTGAGGTCCCGGTTAAGGTCGTTGTTCCTAACGCACCAAGGCGCATCTACGATGTTCCTCGGCAATTTATTCTGGAATATCTGGATTACTTTGATGTTACTAGGCTTTGCACAGCCCCAGAGTTGGCAGCCATCGGTCCATACTGGTCACAGTATTTGTTTATAGATTAGGAGTTTATTATTTATGGATAGAGAGGAATGTCTTCCCATCAACCAATACATTTTCTTGTAGCGGATGCCTAGTTCTTCTCTTTTCTTCTTCACGTGAGCTTTCCAGCGAAGTTTTGCATCAAGAGTGATCCCCAAGTACTTTGCTGATGTTGCAATAGGCACGTGGACATCATTTATTCTAATTGGAATATTATTAATTCTCTTATTGGTAAAATTTATATGGACTGATTTATTCTCATTCAGCTTAATTTTCGATTTTTTGGTCCATTCATGGATTTTATTTATTGAATTTTGTAGTTTTTCTGTAGCTTCTTCGACGGTGTCACTTACCGCTAAGACAGCAGTGTCATCTGCGAAGGTAGCTATGGTGTTGTCTTCTAGTTCAGGTATCACACGTGTATATTAGGTATAGGACTGGACCCAATTCACTCCCTTGTGGAACACCTGCTTCAATTTAATTTAATAATAAAGTCAATTTCTTATTTTTCTTACTTAATCGTTCAGGTTTTTCTGAGTATTCCTCTTTTTTTAACAGAAACTTAAACATATTTTTTTTATTTTTTTTTTTATCTATAATTTTAAGTCGTTATTCCGCAATGTGTTAAAAATAGGTAAATTGATGCATTGAAAAATTGGAGTTAGATCTATTTTATGAATTTTACCTATTTCGGAAGCACGGAGTATATTTGTTAGACTGTAAAACTATACTTTTCGCTCTATTTCTACTCGTTTTACTAACTGATTTAAACATGCGACTCACCTTGGTATGGACATCAAATACTGCAAAACCTTTCTGTAATCTTCAGGTTTAGCCCGTTCTCGCCGAGGATTAGCAGGAAACGACAAAACCGGCCCTCCTCGGCGATCCCGTCCACCGGTAAGTATCACCAGCCGCTCCTGAAGAAGGGGCATCATTTCCAACGCGCGCTGCCCGTCCATGTCTTAACTGAAAACAAAAAGGCAAATTTATTCGGTTATATTTCTACTATCCCGAAAAGATAATTTTTCGTTGTCAAACCACAAAAAGTAAACTTCATCATTATCGGCATTATCATCCTTTATAGCCGAATAATATACCCAACAATATAAATGGCTTCCCCAACATTAAAAGAACCGTGGTTTCTAAAACTCAAAAGAAACAAAAAAGTGATCCACGCCATCCTATATTTGGCCAAAGAAGGCGTCCAACGAAATTGAACTTTCATGAGTCTCACGTCTTTAATTCTTTGAACGAAGGAAACTTTGCCCGTTGGTGCCCTAGAGCCAAGAAAAGAACTGGCTGCAGATACCAATTATTACCTTACATCGTATGGACATCCCTAAATAGGCTCGGAATTAGCACGTCAGGATAAACGTCAAATTTAAATCAGAGGCATTTAAACAAAGGCAGAAGCATTCAGAGTATAACAGATGTGACTGTGGCGAAATACATAAGCCTGGGCACGTAATGTACGTACTTGAGACAAGAATGCACTCTCCTTGACTTAATAGCAACCAATGAAAAGGCCACCCAAATGGCAAAGTACTGGCAGTATACTGTTACGATAAATAATGACGTGTCATATGACTCAAAACTGTAAACATATTTATTGCTAATATCTTTTCTGTTCTAGTTATTTCGGCGCTCAGTTGAAAGACCTGTTTACCTGAATTATGATGAGTTCTGGGGTCTTCGATGGGAAATCGTGGCAATTCTCGAATAACGGGATTTTATATTTAAAGAGGAATTTTGTTGTAAACAGAACAGTTAGTTTTTGAACATCGCGTCGCGTTTTAAAATTGTTATAAATAGAACCTTTAATAATAAATAAAAACAATAAATTAGATTAATAATAACATAACAATACGATTTAAAGAAGTTATCATGGCACTCAAAATAAGGAAGTAGGTTGCTTCCGTGTTTGCAGTAGATTCTGTCACCTCTTGTGATTTATTTAATTTTTTAGAAAAAGAACAGTTAAATAATATTTAACATCGTTTCACTAAATACAAAAAAAAACATTAAAGAAGTATCGTAAATTAATGTAGATTTAATTTAATCTTTAAAGGAGCTTTATTATATAGTTATTTGTATTTTATGCCTCTTGCTATTATGTTTATTTTATTTTAACAACTTACTTAGTAATATAATACTGCCAAAGTAATAAATGTTTGTTGGCAAACATTTCATTTATGTATGATTTCAGATGTAAAAATAGACATAAAGAGAATATGAATTAGATTAAATACGTATTCTAGAAACTATAATAATAAATACTTGATATGCATAAAAACGAGATGTGTGCCAACAATATAATATATATTATATATTTGGGAAAACGTATTTTGGTAACTTGTTTGTCTACAGTGTCTTGGCAATGTCAGGCGGAATAAACGATTCAATACAACACTCGTTTAAGCACTTAAAAGGCAAATTACAGCGTATAAAAGTAAATTTTTATTGTATAATTAATAAATTATACTTCTTGATATACAATAAATCAAAATAAAATACTCTTCCCACAGTTGATATAAATTCAAGTCAACGTTAAACGTAAAAATAACACCTAGCGTATATTGATCAATGTTGGATTCTAAAAAACTACTTCCTTTATAATCATTGGCTGGACTGAGTAGCCCAATGGTTATTTAATTATATATTGTCGGTCCTTCTTCCTCGCTATAAGCAATTTTGCTTGTTGATTGGCGGATTAATACCTCTATCGAAGGGTGCTCTCCATATTTTACGCTTGCGGCAGACAATTCTTTGTAATTTGATTTGTATCAATTATTTGCATGATTATTCTATTTTTTTCGTTTTTTTTTCAGTTTTTTTCTGTTTAGTATCCACTGGTTTATGCAGTAGATTGTGCAGTATTTATGTAGATGTAACAGTTGCAGAACAGTAGTTGGAAAACATCACCAACAGGCTAAGGAATCAAAATGTAACTAAAGAAGGCCACAAAGATATACTCGTACTGGACTAAAAGAGACAGAAACGTGTGCCCACAAAACTCATTGGTTTGACGATGAATGCAAGAATGTAACAAGAGAAAAAAATGAATCCTATAGAAAAATGCTTACCGGACGAACTTAAACAACTGTAGAGAATTACTTACCAGACAAAGAGGAGAGAAGAAAAGGGGATATATAAAAGAGAAAAACGAAACCACTTAAATAGGGAACTTAAATATAGAGAAAACCTTAACAGATATCGATTATTTCGTCATCAATTTTTTTTTCTTCATTTGGGGCCCCTTGCCACCACTAGTGAGTTGATCTTAGAATTTTGATGTTGATATTTTTATATCGTATATCTTCGCCGCTGATATCTGATATCCGCCTTGTGTCGTCTGCAAAACAAACGACTTTTATTTGTTTTATGTCCAGCTCATATCACTGTCCTGCATTTTTACATTCTTCTACGATTTTCTACATTACCAAATTAAAGAATAGGATCCTAAATTTATCTCCCTGTCGAATTCCGAAGGTGATATCTACTTTCAATCTTAGTTTTGACTTTAATTTTGGTATTGTTTTTTGTGTTAACTTCTTCAGTAATTGTCACCATCCCCAAGACTGGCTTTTTTTTTCTTTTAATAATTTTAACACATTTTCAAGACTAACATGATCAATAATTCTATGTACATTTAATGTTTTAATATTCGCGCCTGTATTTATTTAACAATAATTCAGTAATATATTATTAGCATAGCATAATTCATAATTTCAGGGAACTATCATCAAATTCCATCTGACTCACCCAATTTTGGACATATTTTTTTATTACATTAAAACTTCTTTCAAAACATACCCGTGACACTGACAGTTATGAAATCCATGGCAATATTTTGTTGAGAATAATTATGGAAATACTATTTAAATGGGAATAAGCCACAATTAACGGTTAAAGTACGTTTATTGACGTTTCAATTTCCACTTCGAAAATTACTTTAACATGCCACAAGAAAATAGCTTCAGAACAATAATAATTATGGAATATTCATTCTGTAACTTATTTAATAAACATACATGCAAAACACACGAAAAGCAAGTGTTTCAGAATAAAAACATTCTACAGAGAGTAAGAACTTTTACTTTTAATTATTAAAAATTATTTTCCAAAATTATCACCAAAATTGCCATCAGATATAGGATTCAGTGATATCAGTATATTCAGCCTTTTCAGAACATTTTCCAATAAAATCTGGTCGATTTAGTACAAAAAATCAAAAATTGTAGTATTCCTATGTTTGCTGACAATGTAACACTGTTGAGAAAAATTAAATCCTGGAATGAAGCTGTTCTATTACAGGAAGATCTTGAATTATTTTGGTTTAAATCAAACAAATGTCATAAAATGACATTTTCAGTATGAAATAAATGAAGTATCAGTCTTGGGAATCTGGTTAGGCACCAAACTGTCATTCTCAAGCCACATCAATCAAGTAATGAAAGTACTTTATTTTGGTTTGGTTAGGCCCATTCTAGAGTATTGATAAGTTGTATGTTCCCCATCACTCAACTGTTACATTTAACAGATTGAAAGGGTTCAAAATAAATTTTTAAGGATAGCAGCTTTTAGGAGTGGATACCGCGAGAGAGGAATACAACTATATTTATGTTTCTTGCACAGACATCAATTCTATTATAGATTGTAATTGTTATCATTCGTTAGTCTAAGGGGGTAGGCGGTATTTTTTTGTGTTTTTTTTTTATTTTTTTATTCGATAGTATAACTCTTCAACAGTTCAGATAAAATCATTCAGTTAGAATTTCAGAATGATCGGAGTAAAATTGATTTGAGTTACAGGCATTTACAGTGAGGTCAGTGAACACACACAGAGAAAGTACAGGCAGAGTTCCTCGAAAGCAGGAACAAACAGATGCTCTAGATATTTTAGCAGAAAGCACGTCACTAAAAGGGCCTGTAATAGACGATGCTGTGGGAGTATAAAAAAATAAGGTTTTTTTTAATGCGTTTTTCTTGAAATAACTTTTTTTAAGTCAGTGTTCACTTTATCTCAAAAACTAATTTATCTATCCTTCTCAAATGTTGCACACTTCATTTATAGATAAATTACTAAGTAGCAACGTCGAAATATTGTCCATTTTATTCTTATAATAAATTTCACAACATCAAATTTGTCAAATTTTAACAAAAATCTTTCGAAAATTCTAAATTTGTGTTTTTTTTATTTCTAAAATTTGAAAAAACGATAAAATAAATAATATCTCGACGTTGCAGCCTAGGATTACTCATAATCTAACTAAAAATTTTTGGTTTTTAGTCCATAGATGATCCAGTTGTAAGTTACGATTAATATTGCAAAGTAACATTTTTTTTTTTCATCTTGGAAAATTAGCTGCCATTTTCTTAATTTTTAATATTTTCTATCAAAATTTCAGATAATACGCTTGAAATGTTATATTATAATGTACTAATGTTATAAATAATTAATTATAAACAATTTTTCAAAAAAAACCTTAAAAATATGTTTAAAATATTGAAAATAAACCCTACCTCCTCCCCTTAAATAGTTATGCTATCAATGAACCGACTACAAATAGTCTGCCAAGACAAATAGATATCAACAGCTAAAATATATATAAAAGATATTATAAGTGATCACTTTTACATGTCAATCCTAGTCTACCCTTGGTAGCTGTATTAATCTTTGTTATAATTTTATTCTGAAGTTGTTGGGTATTTTAAAAATGTATTGTTGTTAAGGTATACCTTTGTTAAATGGATTCTGTTTATTCTGAATAAATAAATAAATCGATAAATAAGTAAAGTTTGACAACTGTTTGGACCAATTTTTGACAGACTATGAATTGGATACCTCTAAAAAGATGACGTTTCAACATATGAATTGAGCTTTTGAAGGTGTCCTTCAAAATATTAATAATAGTGTAATTAATATCATAGTGGAGTCTTACATTGCCATGTTATCAATTCCAATTGTAACTTAAACATCATAGCATATAAGATCAAATAATGTAACTTAAATTCAAATTAAAACATTTAACTGGTTTTACCCTAGTACTTAGTGGCTCAAAACATGTAGTACATTTAGATACACTGATTATGGAATATTAATTCCGAAAATGTTCTGTGATGTAGCCTGATTTTTAAATAAAATTTTTGTGATACATGGTATACAGCCAGCTACAGGAACTTGGTTTCCTTTTGGATAATATCATAGTATTGAAACTACACCTGCCAAATTGATTGTCATTTATTCAGTCTGTTTTGCCATATACCCATAGTTGCATAGAATGTATGACACATGCAAATAATAAAATTTCATCAACATGTGTGTTCTGTTCAGGCAAAATTCTGCATGCTTTGAACATTTTATGATCGCCATAATTTGTCATACACCTGTCAAAAAAGCAAAAGATCTGATGAAAGCATTGCCACTGTTTGTGAGAGTGTGCAAGACAATCCGAAGGAGCATGTTGCATCTCATCTGTTGTGTGTTGGAAACATCCCAAAAAGTCACTGTTTGGTGTATATTTTGGCAGCATCTGTATTTCTTTGAGCACTATGTTGGTTACGTTAATAATTAATAGTTATTAGCATTTTATATAAACTGTTAGAAGTTGATGGAAAGAGAGGTAATGGAAAACTGAGGAGAAGATGGAATGACTGTTTTGTAGAGGACTTGAGAAAGAAATCACCTGAAGAGGAAAAAGCTGAGGACGAAGAAGAAAAGAAGATACAAAACTACAAGTACCAAATAAATTTTGGAAGGATATACACTAAATACGGTGAAACAGACACAATGTAATGAAAAAACCACAGTGATAAAAAAGGAAATATAAGGAAAGATACAATTTATTACATTAATACAACACTTAGCAGGAGAATACTAACTGCCAAGTGTAACCCAAAACTACAATTTACAGTCAAATTCTTTTTTCGCTTCTCAGTTTGTGAACGAACTTAAAATTCACATCAAATTATCCAGATACTAAGGGACCCAAAATGACTGACTGCAAAGCGTTATTAAAAATGCCGATATGAGCGAAGACATGCAGCAAGATGCTGTAGACTGCGCTACCCAGGCGATAGAAAAATACAATATACAATTTACCACAAAAAAAGGTACACAAATATATAATTATAAAAGCTGAAAAATACAGAACAAACCCCAATCCCATAAATCGACAACCTTCAAAATTAGATGAAAAGTAGGTAGCAGACAAAAGGCCATTACCATAGCAATAAAGATAACAAAAACAATTTAAAAGATTTGGCATAAACCATGAAAAATACTAACAAAACAAATTATAGAACACAGGATATTTAACGGATGAAGACCAGGAAAAGTCATGGCCAAAAATATAAACAGAGCAGCATAAAAGAAAGGTGTATATAATACAGTAGTCTATTTAACAATCTGGTAGAAACAAGTAATAGTAAATGAATTAAAACAAATTTCAACTTCCAGATTGAAATAGGCAAAAAGAATAACATAATTACTTAACTGTAGAAATGTAAAAAATTGATTTAAAAACAGAAATAATTAGCCCACATTATATTTTATCACTGACAAATGGTCTTACAGTAAATGATTGCAACAGATATGCATCTTTATAATATTATGGAAATAAGCAAATAAAAATTAATACTTAACTAAGTATTTTACTTTATTTTATTTAATAAACTAACCAGTTTTTGTATGTGTTTATTCAACTTAAATGTTTTTTTAGAAAACCTGAAAATATTATAGCACAAGATGACCCAATATAGTTTGTATACAAATATTTTTGTTTGCTTGTATAACTATTATTTTTATAAATAAATCATTCAGATGTAAACATACAAAACACAACTGACTTGAATGAAACTGTCTTCAAAAATATAAAGAGTACACTAAATGTCATTTACTTTTAAATCAAACAAAAGGTTTCATTCAATCTAGTATTATTCAAAAGCTGTTAGTAATACACAAAAAGTAATGTTCTATTTTTATAGCTAGACATTTTCTACCTACAAATGAATTAAACATGGTGAGCATACTGTTTGTATTAATCACTTTAAGTTTACAAAATATTTAAAAAAAGATGATTCATGAAGAGACCTATTTATTAAGCTTAGTATTTATTTTATAAACACCAATTAACTCAAACAGAGTTCTTTTATTCTTTATATGAATGGATAAAGACAACAGTGCTCACCTTAAAACTTCAAGAGTCTTGAAAAAATGCCATTAAAATTATCCACAAACGTTATTGTCACAATTTTAGACACAAAAACATTTTTATAGCCAATAATTCACTATATAAAAACATCCAACTACAACTCTACATAACTCAATCCCCATCTTGGCTTCTGCAAATGAATTACTGACGTTTGACGGTTCACACAAACTTCTGACACACAACAAAACTCCCGGCTGATATTTGACATATCTAGGAAATCGAAATACCTAAAAGATTGAAGACCCAAGACACAGAAAGAGAAGTAAGAGACCATAAGCGTATCCATGAATAATTCAAGGGTTGCAGTTGCAATGATTGAAAATTGTAATCCCCATTTTGCCGAAACCAAAAAGAATTCAAGGCTATATTACTTTCCTTATTATATTTAGTTTGAATCTTTAATATTTTTGGAAGTAAACTAGAATTATTATGATTAAATTTATAATTTCTTGACGTTTGTAATTGCAGACGATACCTACTTAATATATTTTTTAAATACGCATTCAATATGCTAAATATGCTTTAATTCTAATAAACTTTATTAATTTGCAATATCGTTAATTTAAGTTAACCTCATCATAATGACCATTCAGTCCTAAAATTTTATAACAAACACCAGCGACTTCATCTACCTAATCTTGAATATCAAATATTATATTCACGAATTTTTTTATTTCCTATCTTTTCTACTAACAGAACCCGAAACCATGAAACTAATCTACCCAACAATATAATACGTTAAACAAAAACAGCAATTTAATGACTGTTGTTCACTTACTTTAGTAATCATCGATCAATTATCCAAATAATACCGTTAGAGAAACATATAATATATACTACTATAAATACGAAGTAACTGACAAAATACCTCATAAAATTATATGTACTTTTTATTTAAAGAATAAATTTTTTTTTAAATTTAGATATCTATAGAATGTCAAAAACATTAAAAAAAGAGAAACAAACAAAACAAAACATATTTGAATTGATACCTATTGATCAAGCAGGGTTCAGAACTAACCGCAGCTGTACAGATCAGATCCTATCCCTAAAAACACATATTGAAGAAGGTTTTCAAAGTAAGCAAAAAACATCCGTTGCTTTCATTGACCTATCAGCTGCATACGATACGATACTGTCTGGAGACAAGAACTATCTGTAAAATAATCTGTGCCAGCCCGTGTCAAAAGGTAACAAAACTCATTGATAACATGCTCACCGACAGACCTTTCCAAGTCACAATGGGCAACTTTAAAAGTGTCCAAACGAAACTCAGCAATGGACTGCCACAGGGATCTGTTTTGGCACTTTTACTGTTTAGTTTATACATCGCGGACCTACTTGGGACAACTTTGCAGAAATTTAGCTACGCTGACGATTGGGCCATTGCAGCAAGACAAAGTAACATGGATATTACAGAAAAAATACTAACAGATGACCTTGCCGTTATCGGAGAATACTTTCGCAAATAGAGGCTACGGCCCAATGCAACGAAAACTGAAGTGTGCTGTTTCCATCTGAATAATTCTCAAGGCAACAAAAAACTCTCTGTTTACTTTGAAAACAGACTGCTCACTCATAATTCAACACCAAAATATCTCGGAGTGCCTCTGAACAGAACATTGAGTTTTAAAAAACACTTACAAAGAACGGCAGCAAAACTGAAAAAGCGAAATAATATAGTCTATGTGGCATCCTATGGGGGTCCTCAGCCTCCTTACTCAGATCATCCGCTCTCGGACTTGTATAATCGGAGGCTGAATGTGCTTCCCCGGTATGGCTCAATAGCAAACACACGAAGCTTATTGACACCCAATTAAACCAGACAATGCGAATGATCTCAGATACAATTACACCCACACCGAACTATTGGCTTCCCATTCATTGGAGTCACATTCCACCGTCGAAACTGCGAAGAAGTCATGCACTTCTCAGAGAATATCGAAAAATCGAGGCTAACCACAAACTACCCATCCACTATGATAAGCTTTATATCGAAATAAACAGACTGCGCTCCATATGTCATATGTTCCTTACATCAGGAACATTTCAAGCTCACCAACGCTTGAAGAAGACAATGGGAGAACGACTCACCACATGAAGCACACCAAATGGCCTGTATCGATCAGAAACCGCCAGGCTTTGAACTGACCCTCAATACATGGACAACGCTAAACAGAATAAGAACAGGCAGCGGTAGTTGTGCTGACAGCTTATATAGATGGGGAAATGCCCTTACTCCTGAGTGTGACTGTGATGCGCAACGACAGACCGTATGTCACATTGTTGAAGAATGGCCCCGAAGACGATTCCCTGGAGTTTGCGTTAAAATCTCATAACGTCTCTGGTTTGAAACATCATCATCTCTCTTCTCTTAATTCTCTCTTGACATTCAACAAAAACATCTCAGATAACTCATAACTGCTTATATTGTCTCCAATTTAATACATTACTCTTAACAAAAACTAGTTCGCCTCTACTAAAATGTAAGTGTTTAGGTAAATTGTTACATTAAATTGTAAAAGAACGGGTGTGACAGTCCAGTGTGACTGCCGGTAGAAGTTATACTTCTATACACGCGTTCGCCGTTACAAATTTATATGTGAGTCAATCTGCACACTCATTACATATGTAATGCTATAGGTAAGAGAGAGCAGAAAGAGAAACAGAATTAGGTATATAGGTATATGGTGCATCGTTTGCTGTATATAAACAACATTTGACCTGTAATAGGAGTATAGTAAATGAAGGATTGAATCAATATTTTGATGAAAATGTATATTTTTATTTTCATACATGTATGAAAGGAATTGAATGGAAAGCACTTTTTGTACCCAAGCAAAAGCTCTGTAAGTTAGCATTGGCCTAAAGACAGTAGTGTAGATCCAGGTAATTACCCTAGGCGAAAGACCCAAGGTGCGTCCGATCGTTCGTTGACATTGGTCATAAGCAATATTCGCTTTTTATTGATCCTCATTCGTAGGTATATTTGATACAAAAAAAATTCCGTTATATTATTATTACTAGAAACGTTTTGTATATTATTATTTTACGTGCAGAGTCAGTTGGTAATAATTATTTGCGTAGGGGGATCCTAAAAGACAAATATGAAAAATGGAAAACAACTGGAAGTACACTAGTTTGGTCCTTTGGTTGTACAATTGTTTTTTGAAAATAAAATATAGGCACAGTAAAATTATTGCATATTGGTATATATTTATCTAAGAACAATTTGATAGAAGTTAAAATCACAGGTTAAAACTTCCCAACTAAACAACAATAACTCAATTGAATCTTTAAAAATAAGGGTAAGCTAGCAGTAATCCAGTTATCCAGAAAATAAATAATAGTTCTACAATTTTATAATAGTTATTCGTAACGATTATTTTGAAAGCATGAACAACTGTTTTGCTGTCAATGACGAATAAATTGGAAAACTATAATGGTACCTGTAGCACTAAAAAATTTAGATAGTCACAGAAGGACAAAACTTATCCTTCAGGAAGTTAAATAATAACCCTCAGTTACGCCAATGATGCCTTGGTTATGGTTTTTGACTAATCCCCTCTCCCCATTGCCAAAACGTAGAAGAAAATGACGTACGATATGCGATACCGTAATCTGTAATGTTGACAGTTGTTTGATAACATGTTCTTAATACATTTCTATCAAAAAATTTTCCAAAATAATTGATATCTAATAGTTTAAATAGGCAGTAAATAAAATTAGTCAAATTCGAACAAAAATATAGTAAGTAAAAACTGTTTGAATTAAGTTTCACTTCACATATCCTTGAACTGACACCAATTTACTTGAATTCATCAATATTTCAATATGTATGGTATCATTACATGTGTATTGTGTACTATGAAATAAAATGTGTTCAGCTTATCTTACAGCCAATATAACGTGAAACGTATCCTATTCTAAGGGCAAAGGGTTGTTAATCTAAATTTAGAAAGCAAATAACTTTACATAAATTTCCTATTGCATTAATTTTTTTATTTTACATTATGTATTTATTTGAATTTAAAAAGTAGACATTGATGTTTTTAATATACAGTGAATTTCACTTTTGATGTAATGTGAGCAGAAAACATATTTTGTATGATAGTACAAAATACCTTAAAAGGCTAAGAAAACTATATTGAGAACTTTAACTTTTGTGGACGTACTGCTAATAACTATGTCTTGATCTAATAAAATATATAACTGATTGTAGAGTAAATATGTGGCTAATGGCTGAGATAAAATTATTGGTATTCTACTATTTTCTCAACTCTACTGAGAAATCAACTCTTGCTGTGTAGTTGGCCATAATATTATTGTTGTATTTTGCTATTACTGATTAAGTCATAAGAAAGACTTCTCTTTATACACATATATCACATAATAAGGGTAAATATTAGTATTACATATAGGTATTTAATAAACTTAAATCAACATTTATAGTAGTTAAAGAAAAAAATGAATTACATACCTATTAAACTATTTCCATATGGAAGAATGTTTAGGTTGTTCCCTTCTTCTTCCAACCGGCCCATTTAGCTTGCTTATTTTAGAAGTATCACTTTAATCCATCTGCATATTGTGGCCCACCCATCTTAGACAGTTTATTTCGATGCTTTTTATGATATCTGCATGTCTATCTCAACCAGTAGCACATCTTGCCCCTCGGGGGGTTTGGTCACCAAAATTTTTTTATGATGTTACCTCCATCATAAAATATGATATGTTATGTACTTAAAATGTGTGAGTAACAGTGGTTGGAGGGTCCTGGGGGGGACCCCAAACCCCCCCCCCTGGGTGCGCCACTGATCTCAACATGTTAAAAAACATGCAAACAACTTTATCCCTTCTCACACTTACATGAGCAGTATCTGTTTGTGTTACTGTTTTAATGGATAATACTTAATCCTAAAACTAATGCATTATTTACATTTCTTCTAGTGTATTAAGATACTCATATAAATAATATCCTAATTCTTTGTAAAAGTTGTCTGTCTTGTAGAAATATCATTAAGTATTGCCACATTTGTTATGCCATTGGCAGATTAATCACACAAAATAGGCAAAATGATAAACTAAACTATTTTTCTTGTTTAGTCTATTTATTAACTAGATTTTATCTTTGAAACTATTATATAGTTGGTATTTTTTAAATCTGTTTTATAGCACAAACATAATTTCAAGAATTTGATATGTTTTAGGTTATTTTGAATTATGTCTGAGCAAACAGGGGACTTCAATGATGGAGAAGAATCAATAGGTAATAATAGAATAAAAGATTCTGTAAACTAGCATTGTTTGTTACCTAATAATTTCATAAGTGTTGTCTTTTTCTCATAAAAACATTAACAATGTGATAAAAAATATAAATTTTTGCTCAAAATAGTCACAGTAGTGTATTGTAATTTTTAGTGAATCTAACAATAAAATAACCACATTTAATAATTCCATTTTCCGCTAGGTTGTCATATTTAATAATTTGTTGTAGCTACAGCACTGAAAGTATTGCAGTTAATTTTTACTATTAACATGTGATTGATAGCACTCTCCGACCACCGACTAGATGGATGGATGACATCAAGCTCATCACCACAAACTGGATGCAAGAAGCACAAGATAGAAATAGGTGGAAAATTTTACGGGAGGCCTACATTCAGCAGTGGACAAATATAGGCTAATTGATGATGATGATGATAGCACTCTCTATGTCACAGTATGCAAAATATAAGACATTTTTTGTTAAAATGAGAATATGCAAAAAGTATTACATTTAGAATAAATAATTACAACAAATTTTCATTGAAAAAATTTTACTTTACAAAACAAATTAACAATCGCAGTTACAAATGGTGATTATTGCTAGAAGCAGAAATAATAGGAATGTCAGCATGTAACACAAAAGTATGCCTTGTTTGAACATTAGTTTTTTCCATTGCAACTTGGAAATGTGGACCAGTTTCCAACTGGAAACATGGACCAAAAAATAAGATTCTAAAGATATGCTTTAGAAACATGTCAAAGAATAGTGAGATACTTTGGAAACATCAGTGTAGGATTATGTTCAGACCATATAAAGAACATGACTGGTTACTCATTCTCAGAAGCAAAACAACATACCTAGAAGAGATGATTATCTCAATTACATCTATCTTATGTAATTATAAACCTTATGAGACTAGAGTATGATGGTTGCAACAATGTGTTTTGTGGGAAACTGTTCAAAGAAATACCTAGCTTAGAATTCTCCAGACTCTCCCATGGATCGGTTATATAGTAGATGAATGAAGACAGATTGTCATGAAGAGCCCTTGATAATAAAACGCAGGACGGAAAACCAAAAGGGGACCATGGAAAAGATGGGAAAGAGAAATGAAAAAGGGACATTCAAAATTTGTTGAAGATCAGAACTTGGAGGAACAACACTAGAAATCCAGCCATTTTGCCAGCTCGCTCAAGCAACAGTATTGCACTAGAAAGAGAATGTTTGCTGACGATGTAAAACTGTTTAGAAAAATTCAATCCTGGAATGATGCTGCTATATTACAGGAAGATCTTAAATCGTTTTATGATTGGTGCACTTTAAACAAAATGTCACTCAATATAAACAAATGTCATAAAATGACATTCTCAAGGCAAAGAAATCCAATTAAATTTGTTTACTACATAAATAACTCGAAAAATGAAGTATTAGATTTGGGAATCTGGTTAGACACTAAACTGTCATTCTCAAGCCACATCAACCAAGTAACAAATAGAGCGATAAAAGTGCTGGGATTTATCCAACGCACATCAGTGGACCTGTCTTTGTTTACATTTAGAAAACTTTATTGTGGTCTCGTTAGGCCCATTCTGGAGTTTGGATCAGTTGTATGGTCCCCATCATACCACTGTTACATTCAACAGATTGAAAGAGTCCAGAATAAATTTTTGAGGGTAGCAGCCTATAAGAGTGGATACAGGAGAAAGGAATACAACTATCAGTGGGTAAGAGATAGTCTTAACTTACCAACACTTGAGTCAAGGAGGACATTGTTAGATTTATGTTTCTTACACAAAGTTATCAATGCTTTTATAGATTGTCCTCAACTCTTATCACTTGTTAGTCTTAAAGTTCCTAGTAGAAGCAACAGACAATCAGAAATTTTTTCAGTGCCATTTCACCACACTAATTATGGTATCAATGAACCAACTACACAATTGGTCCAGAGTGCTACTAGCCTACCAAGATAAATGGATATTTTTGACTCCAAAATTAGTTTGTTTAAAAAACAACTAAAAAGTATCTTACAATAAGTTTGTTGTACATCTGTATTATTCTTATATGTTTGTATTATTCTGAGGTGTTTGTTATTTTAATAATTTATTGTTGTTAAGGTGTAACTTTGTAAAACTTGTGATTGTTATTTTAATAATTTATTGTTTTTAAGCTGTAACTTTGTAAAAATTGTAAGGAAAAGGATGCCATATATAAATAAATAAATAGAAAAGTTGGAAAAACCAAATATATGATTGTTACTGTGGTTGTCCTAAAGTTTGGACAATTTTAGCGCGATCACGATTTTTGCAGTGGTTGTTCTTCTGTTTTCTTTATTTGTTTTGGAATCTTATTCTGTACTGATATTTTCAATCTTCCATATCATAAGTGTATATTTATTTGTTTATTTCATTTTCTAGATCATGAAGAAATTGACTATGTTAGTCCAGAGATAATATATCTGGAAGATAATGGTGATACTTCAGAACTAAAGGGTTTCACCCATCTAGGCCCTCTTGTAGAATACATCTATGATGAAAATGCGGTAGTAGAATATAACGACCATCAATACACTGAGCTTGACTATGCCACCCAAGACAATTCTGAACATATACAAGATGCATGTTCAACGGAAATCAATGATGATAGCAGTGATTTAATTCAACCAATGATGCCATTTTTTTTATCTTCTCAAGTTTTTGCTGCTGGCGAGGAGCAAGATCCAAATGATGGGGTAAATTTCATATTTATTTCATATTTCAAATGTTTTAGCAGTATTACTTAGTGTTTTGTTTTGGATTCTATTTTTATAGTAGATATTTTTAGTATATTTTTAACTGTTGTTATTGGCCTGTCCCTTTTATTCTTTCTATTCTATTGCAAATTCGTCTCTATCGTCTGCTTTTCTTAAGAGCGTCTGTGTGTTTAACCCGGTCCAGTCGTGAATGTTTTTCAGCCAGGATATTTGTCGTCTACCAGGACCCCTTTTTCCTTCGATTTTACCTTTCATAATCAGCTGCAACAACTCGTACTTATCATTTCTAAGTATGTGCCCCAAATATGCTGTCTTTCGCCTTTTGATGGTGGTCAAAAGTTCTCTGTCTCTTCCCATTCTGTGCAACACCATTTCATTGTAATATGATTGGTCCATGGTATCTTCAAAATTCTTCTAAAAAGCCACATCTCAAAAGCTTCCAGTTTTCTCATTAAGTCAACATTAACAGTCTAGAGTGGATATAACATTTTACCATCCGATATCGGATTTGCAGATTGAGTCTTTGGTTACTCAGAAATTTATTCATTTTCAAAAAGGCTGCTCTTGATTGCTCTATTCTTGAGCGAATTTCTGATTCAGATCTTCCGTAATCCAGACTCCTATTCTTTCCACAAAATACATAATCATGAAATCTTTGTATTGCTTGTTTTTTCGTCTGTTAGTAAGAAGTTCTGCCTCTGATATTGAAAATGACCTTTTATGTTTTCAAATAAGTTGTACTCATGAACATAATCTCATCTATTATCATTACATTTTATTTAGTGGTTTTCCAATCTTATTAAGATTCCAGCCTCGCTGGAAATTCTGCAAAATACTAATTTAGAGTACCATGGCTTCTTAATTTTACCAAAAGTGCTGACCCGCTATAAAGGTCTTCAGTATTGAGAACAGATAGAAGTCAGAGGGATTTAAATTTCTATGTTTTAAAACTATTCTTTAATTTCCTCATTTCCTAGATACTTTTATCGACAGGTGCTTTATCCTAATGAAAAATCATATTTTTCTTCAATGCTAGCGTTTTCAGTTATGGTTTTAACATTTTTATGAGTACCAGCAAAGTTTTTTCCGAATTGTAAAACACCGAAGCTATGACCTGTCTTGTAGATGGTACTGTCCTCGCCTTCTTTAGATCTAAAGAAATATGCTTCTATCCATTGATGAGAATGCTGTTCGGTTTCAGGTATCTAGTGGTGAATATGTTTCATTCATTATAGCAATTCAACGTTAATTTCTAGTCTTAAGTTTATAATATTAATAAAATTTTAGGAAACGATCATTCTTCAAGTGGAAAATGAAGAGGAAGAAGTAGATCAAAGGACACCTATACCTGATGAAGTTAGATCTTCTACTTTACAACTACTTCTGTGTTCAAGCAAATCCAACTCTGTCTTAGATACATACACGTGCGAGGTGTGTTCAATTTCCTATGGTTGCTTAAATTGCTTAAAATCCCACTATGAAACTATGCACTTGGGAAATACTTTCATAGCACATTACAAATGTAAATATTCCACCCATATTAGCAAAGGCCTATGCTGTCCAGTTTGTGAGCTGACTTTTAACACAAAGAGTGAAACTATGGATCACTACATAACCCACGCAGTAGCGTGTGACATATGTGGATCCGGTTTTGACAGACAGCAATATTTGTCGGAACATCGTAGAAAAGTACATAATAAAGGTGATTTTGATGTAATATATGATTGTGAAATTTGTAGAGGCAATTTTCAGTATCCAAGTGGATTGAGTAAACATTACCAGGTAATGTATTTTATTATTAATAATCTTTTATTACATCACAGTGATTTCTTCATAGCATCGTTACTTTAATAATGGCTGTTACTAAAGAAAGTTGCAAATGCTTACATATTTTAACTGTTTTCTAATGTGTTTTTGGTTGTTGAATCCAAATGTGATACTTACTAAGTTATAATATCTACTATTTCTTTACATTTTATAGTTAAATTTATATAATTAATAAGCTGTTGCGCGTGAAAAGGGGGACAAGTCATAAAACTTGAAAACGAGAAAAACTATTTAAAATTTTACAAAAAAAATGATTTTTTTACAGTTGTTTAGAATGATAATTTACTTGAAATTTTTGTTTACATTTACTTTTCCTAAATGGATTAACATTTTTCGCTGAGTATTTGGGAACAAAATATGTTTAAAGCGATATTTGTTTGACTTACCTCGTTTTTCACAAATCAGCATATGACTTACCCCCCTTGTAATTGAACATAATAATAATAACACAGAGGATAATCGAAAGATTGCAATTGGCCGGACATGTGATGAGAATAGGAGTGGATAGGCTACCAAAAAGAGCACTGAATGCTAGAATGCAGGGAAAGAGACCGGTTGGAAAGCCAAGAAAGTGCTGGGAAGACACAGTAAACAGCGACGCACAAGCCCTTTTAGGAGTCCGTGTATGGAGAAGATCAGCCACAGACAAGCAAGGGTGGAGGCAAGAAATGCCCACGGCTCAATTTGGGCTGTAGTGCTTCTTCTCTTCTTCTTGTAGAAATCTCATCAGAAAAACTTATGGTCAATAATTTTTAAATTTGCATGACATTGTAAAGCAGTTAAACAACCTGCTGTTATAAAACTGTTTTTATTCTGCCCAGGGCCCTGATTCTAATTGAGATTTCGACTCAAAACATGACGAAATTAATATGGCGACGTCGAAATGCGACTTTGCGAACCTTGTGGATTTCAGCTGAACTAACCAAACGACGTCACTAATTTTCGACTTATCGAAATTAATTTCAACTTCAAGAAAGTGGTTGAAATTTCATTTCGAGTCGAAATTAATCTGACATGACTGACTGGACTGGGAGAAGTGAACTTAGGTTCAGTTTAGGTAGGCGGTGTTTTGATCCTTGCAAGGAAAACTGAGGCAAAAAGTATTAATATGGCTGTGTTTTACGGACATTTGCTAGTTTTGGAGGAATTAGAGAGGATAGATATCCGACGCTCATAACGGAGGATAAGAAGAATGTTACGGGATACTCAAAATTCTTTTTCACTAAGTGATGCTCAATTTAGGCAGCAATTCCGGCTTAATAAACAAGCTGCAAATTATTTAATAAGGGTATTAGAACCATATTTGGAAGAAGGTGTTTATGCCTCTAGGATACCCAAAATGTTTAGGGTTAGTATTACTAAGCTGCAGTAAATTTAAAAATATATTAGAATATAACCACTAAGTCAAATCTTAGTGGTTATAACTTAAGGATCTCCCACATCGTCTTTTTTTTCTTGCCATCTTTTCTTTCAATTCAAAATATAATTGAGAATGGCCAATATTTATGATTTAACAACTCAAACAAGAAAAAAAAGACGTTCACGTAACGTAAACAAAACAAACATTCAACAAGCGTAGTGCAGCCAATAAAAACAACAGGGCCAACCCAAATTTTCAGCAGTGTCAAAATGATAAAGTAAATATCCCCAGTTTTAACTACAATCGAAATGAATGAGAATCGCTAGCAATTGCGACTGTCATGGCGTAGTCGCTTTTAAATTTCGACATCGAAATGAAATAGAATCAGGGCCCAGGACAGCAGTCCGTATACAGTATTAGGTGTTTGACTTTAGGATCTAAATCTTTTGTAAGGTATTGATATAGGCAGTAACTTATTTCATTTCCGCCCCGTTTTGCTAAAGATTCACGCCATAAATAACAGTGAGCTTGTGAGTTGTCACAGTCGTGAACTTAAGAGTCCACAATTGCCTCTTGTAAAATTACTTACCGCTTTGGAGGTCTGGTGTTGGCAGGCATTGCTGGAGATCAAAAGTAATAGTTTTTAATCTAGCATGATCCTTAGTCAGAAATTTATGTTCTTTGCTTTTACATCCTTGATCAGCTTGTAAATGGTGTTCGTTTAACTCGTCTTTTAGTTGTATTATTTCATCCTCATTCTTGCACATATTAATTTTCATTTTTAATTTGTCATATGTACTACATGTGTCTTTCTTAGGTTTCTTTATACTGATGTTCAAGCTGTAAAATATGTTTTCGTATATTTTACGATTAATAAAATTATCTGGGTATATCTTCTTGTAAGCTTCATAAATAGCAGTGAGTGTGTAGTGTGAAGGTAAATATTTCCTCAATGAATGACTTCTTGTATAGTGACTTTCATATAAGGGTATAGATAAAATGTGATCTCTTGCCGTTATTTTCTCAACATCTTATACCTTCTTCCGATTTTCATGATGTCCTCGTTGGTCTAATGTCATTACGCCTGATATTTGAGAACATTTTTTCGCTGCTGTAACTTCTATGAATTTCTTACTAATATAAGTTTTCATAAAACAGTCCTTGCAAACAACAGAATGAATGCCATGAACAGGAAAATGATAAATTATGGTATGCTGTCGGTATCTTTGTTTGTTTTTGGGTTAGAACACCTAATTCGCATAGAACTCTTCTCTTTAACATCCATGAGAGCAGCTATATATTCTAACCTACGATTGCAACTTCCCATTTCCCAGAATTTTTTGAAAAGTTGCAAGCGAACTTGGTCCTTTATTTTTTCCTTGTACTTATTTCTACATAATTTCAGCTCTTGCATAGTCTTTTCTTTAATCTCTTTTCCAGTTCTTGTAACATACGACCAAAATTTCGTTTTTCTCATCTCTCCTGTCTCATTTTTACTCGTTTCTTTGTTCGTGCGTTTTTTAACTTTCTCGCGGACTTTCCCGTCTAAGTTATATTCGTCTACTGAAGTATTATTTATATCTTCTTCTGAATTAGCTCTTCTCTTTTTTCTTTCTACCATATCGTTGTCCTTGGCAAAGCTATCATATTTTTCATCTGGAAGTGAAGTAGCAACGCTACTGGCGTAGGACATCTTAGACTTACCTCTGGCATGGTGCTCTACAATGCAACAAAAATAAAATTGATATTAACAAGCAACAAAAAGCTACACTGAATGCACATTTTGTTTTTGTTTATATAATTTCTTCCATAGTTTATACTACTTGTACCTACTTTCGATATAATTATTTATTACTTAGCAAAAGGAAAGTTTTTCTGCATTGGTATAATCCCTTCCAAGTGATTATCAACATTTGAAGATCAAGTCAAGTTGTCTCTTTATTCACTAAGAGAAATACTGATATAGGCAGTGCCAAAAGGAATATGTTAACATATTCCTTTTTACACTGAATTTTATGTACTATTTTGTAAGTGCCTCTTTTGGAACAATCAACTTAACATACAAATTCAGTTACATTGACTTGTCCCCTTTTACCCACAATTAAAACGTACTTTTTTTTAACCTATATTTGAGTTAATCCCGTTTTCATCAAAAATTGACTTGTCCCCTTTTTCACGCATAACAGCGAATATAGGTTGAGTTTAACGAAAGTACAAGCTGATTATAGCCGCAAATGTCAAACATGGAACAAAAAATTTCGGTATAGCAGTGTTGGCATGTTTTTATAATGTAGATGCTGTATGCTTCAAATATAAAAAGATAAAGCTTTAGAAAAGTACACTTTGTATATTATGTTATGAATTGTGCAATTTTTGATTTATATAAATCAACAATGAGTAAATATTTGTTTCTTTGTAGAATTATTGCAGTTAATTATTAGAATTTATTTAGCAATTACCCTTTGATAGATTAGGGGATAGATTTGGCAATCGTCAAATCAGCAGTTGCCAGATTACAACAGATGTTTACAATTAATCTCGAAAGAGACAAATATTTACTCGTTATGGCTTCATATAAATTAAAAATTGCAGAATTCATAAAATAGTATAATCAAAATGTTCTTTTTAAAAGCTTTATCTCTTTATATTTGAAGCATACAACATATGCATTCTAAAAACATGCCAACACTGCCAAATCGAAATATTTTTTATATTTGCGGCTATATTCAGCTTGTACTTTCGGTAAACTCAACCGCGAATATATAATGGAAAAATCATGTGTAATGGAAATGGATGTAGGATAACGTTGGTAGCACTGCTGAAACACATTTAAATAACAGCTGATGTTTTGTTTACTGTCAACCAAACCTCACTTTCACATTTTCGGTATATGTGCTTAATACAGTGTCTATTAATGCCCAATTTTTTGTATTTATGGCTATTATGCAGCAAGGGTAATAAATTAAAGCATTTTTAACCAGTCGTAACTTTTAGAAAATTTAATTATCGCTATTTTATTTCATTACGACTTTGCTCCAAAATGAATGCAGATTCGCCCTGCTCTATACGTAAATGATTCGCTTTACGTAATTTTAATTCGTAGCGCAAAAAAAATTGCAAAGGTTTTTCTCCGGATATTAGTTATTATTAAGGTCTTCTATTTGCTGCACTACATGTCTAAAATGATTCTCATTTTGTGTTTCAGAAAACCCACAAAATCATTCTTTGCGTTGAATGCAAAGTAAGATGCGGAGACCAAAACGAATTAATAGAACACGAAAAAATGCACAAGCAAAAAGCTGATGTTTTACCATATGCATGCAGCAAGTGTGATAAAGCCTTCGCCGAAATTTCAGAAATCGCCGTTCATATTAGGCAAGACCACAACCATAAACGGAAACAGCAGTTCGAAACAGTGTATGTGATTAGTCAAATTAAGGCTGATAATAAACCAATCAAGAATAAAGTGGTTAGGATTCAGAAGTAGTATTTGTTGCATAATTGGTCATGTTGCTGGCTACTGTTAGGTTGTTGATCTTTCAGAGTCTACCAAAGATATAATATAGTTTACTTCCCATTGGGCAATAATATTTTATTACAAATTAATTTAATAGTAATTTGATAAAAAAAAGTAAGAAATAAGTCAAAGTAAAACATTGGTTATGGAGAACAATGGTTACAACATAAAAAATTATCTGTTCAATTAAAAAAAAAAATTCACATATTCTTCATATTTTTTTCACGATGTTCAAAGGCCCACTGTAACCTCCAATAACTATAGAATGGAATGAACTAATAGTTCAAAAATATCGAATATTTTTATCCTATTGGAATGAATGAATTCATTTCCTATTGGAAATGAATGTTCGTTAAACAATGATCGTGCTGGTTACTTCAATAAATAAATAATAAACTATTAATGTTTCCAATGTGGGTTCAACTATATCAGTTTCTTTAAAATTTATTAATTTTGATGCATTGTAATTTTAGCATTAAATTATATTTAAAAGATATATTACGTATTTATTTATATCCTAAACATAAGAAATCTGGAAGAAGTAATTATTTATGATTATGGCCGTCGTGTGCGCTTTCAAATGACATGAAGCGCTAATACAACTTCACGAAATGGTTTTTACAACATTAAACATGGTTCTCGCCAAACAGGACAAGATCGAGAAAAGAGAGAGAGAGAGAGAGAAATATATTTTATACGTTTGATAATAAGTACCAAAATGCCATCCACCGCATTCAGCCAAGTTACAGAATTATTATGGATAAAATACGTGGACGGTCTAATAAGTACTTAGCCTCACCGTCCGATGGCGCTACTATCTCAAGAGAAATCTATCGTGCAATACATTCTCATACACAGCTAATGTCAAAATTTCAGCCTAATCGGATTCATAGTTTTTTTTGACCGTGTGTGCAATCGCCCGTGCTCGAGAAAGCTGAGATAGAAGGAACCTCAAAAGGTCGCTTATGTCATATCCTGAATTAAATTTTGGCCATGAGAAAGGTGTGACGCGATGGGTGCCGCGTTTGTTCACTTCGGCAACAATCGCAACCGTGAGACCACTTCAGAGCAGTGTTTGACGCTATTTAAGCGTAATCCGAAGGAGTTTCTACGTCGTTTCGTAACTGTAGGCGCAACATAGACTCACTGGTACACACCAGAGACCAAGAAAAAGTCGAAATAGTGAACTGCACCCGGAAAACGTGCTCCGAAGAAGACGAAGACTGTCCTATCGGCCGGAAAGGCGATTGCTACCATTCTCTGAGATTCACAAGAGGCTATCTACATAGACTACCTGAAGGACAAATCGGTCACAGGGCTCTATTATACCAAACTATTGGGCCGAATTCCAGAAAAACGAGCCCATTTGGCGTACAAAAGTGCTTTTTCACAATGACAATGCACCGGCTCATACCTCTGCCGTCGCCATGGAGAAATTGGTTGAATGAAAAAGAAATTTAAGTCGAATGGGGAGGTCATCGCTGCCACGGAAGCCTCGCAGACCTCGAGAAAACGTATTTTTCAGACGGGTTAAAGAAGTTATAGTATCGCTGGGTCAAAGTATATCGAGCTAAAAGGAGACTATGTTGAGAAATAAACCGCCACTTTTCCAAAAGTTTCGTTTTTCTTTGGTAGGCTAAGTACTTATCGGACTTATTATAATAGAATGATTAAAAAAATAGTGCCAATTTCAATATTGTCAACTTACAACCATGAAAGGAAATACACTAAAAGAAAGTCTAGTAAAAAGAAAGAATAGTATACACTATTGTCTTGATATGTCGAGGATTTCTTCAAATATCTCTTCTCTGGATATCTACAATGAGTGTTTTCAGGTATCTTCATAACACGAGGCTTATTACAACAAACAGTTTTTTATACTTTATTTCTTTATAACACGCAACATCAACTTTAATTGGAAAAGGAAACTAAAAAACTACTGATTATCTGCATCAAAATCTTCCAAATCGAGGTCCAAGTCTTGCATATCTGTAGTGGGCAAATTTTGGTAAAAATTATGAAAAACTTCATCAATAAGCGACAAAAGATCAAGTTGGTCTTTTTTTTCGCCTTATTAATTGGCAGAAGACGTCTAAACTATGTTTATATTTCACTATTCCAATATTACTATTATATTGGAACCACTTCACTGGCTGCCACAGAAACTTTTCTCCATCAGTGTTAACTTTTTTAATGATTAATGCTCCTTTTCCTAGACTGCTGAAATCCAAGAATTCTTCTTGTTTCATTACCACTACTTTGAATGGATACTTCCTTTTGCAGGATCTTACCAGCTAATACCGGTCATTAGGGTGATTGATCTTAATGTGTGTTCTCTTCGTTTCTTTCTCTATAAGAGCATGATCCGTATCACACTATGCTCACTGACCAAAAACTTGTGATTTATAACTTTAAGATTTGGTAGTTTTGTGAAAGCGACTTTCACCTCTGATTGTCACCTCTTCCAGTAGTTGATTCATCCCACATGAAACATGTAACTTGATTTGTTGCTAAATTGTGAACGGTAAGGTTAAACGTCCACATTTGTCGCTTATAAAAGACAGTGTTCGCTGTTAAAAAGGGAGTTGGAAGACACTGGTAAAGATCAAAAGTGTATGCTCTTTTTTTAGTGTCTGAAGACGCAACCTCCTTATCCACCTGTTTTGCCTTGTAAGAATTGTCTGCGAGCTGATGGTGTTTATCCCTCTCTTGTCTCAAATTGTCTTTCTCCTCTCCTTCCTCAAGACCTTTTAATTTTGTTTCGAAAATATCACATTTAGAACAAGTATCTGTTTAGGTTTTTTAAATGCAAATACCTAATAGTCGTTAAAATACCGGCTCTTATGTTAACTGCATATAAAACTGCATAACTATATTGATAAACAGGTAATTAAAGATACCAAGAAAAATAAAGCAAAATGCAACGTGCCCAAGTAGGTATTTCTACATACCTAGTTATTCACTGACTGTATATTATGTACACGGATGGTCAAGTCAAGATACATTATTTCAAACATATATTTAAAACTCTTTAATATTAGACAATTCGATATAATGGTTCTGATACCGAATAAATCGTCAAATCCAAATATTCACGGGCTCCTAAGTAAACTCTTTCAAATTTAAATTACTCATTTATTCACCTGACGAAATTAAAAGGGAACTATTTCAAGATTGAGATATCTTGTTTTACGAAAATTTGACTTACCCACTTATTTACGGATGGTACAGATATATGATATGATAATTATTCGTTTCAGCTTTTAATATCTTTAGAGAAAAAGGGAGAATAAAAACTAAGCAAATATGATATTATTATATTTATTAAAAAATTATTCATTCTTTACAAATTCGCATTCAAATTAACTTAAAACTATATTGATAGATCCAAGGAATGTCCTCATTATGTTATTCTGGCATATCTCCTCCAGGTACAAGCTGCAATAAAATATTCGTTTAGAAATTTATCAAAATATTTCATGCAATATAAATAGTTTCAAAATTTATTATCAAATTTAGAAGCAAAAAAGTGATTCAAGTCAGAATGAGATCGATTAGATCCACACTGGATTGGAATTTATCCACACTGGCTGTCTTTTCAAGTGGATAATTAATTACTCAAAATAAAACAAAAATTATATTTTTTTAAATGAAGGTTGTCGCAAAGGGTTTACAAATTTAAAAAAATTAAAAATAAAGGTAAAGCTGAAAAAATTTTCCTACCAAAATTCTTTATTCTTTAAATTAGAATTTATAAAAAAGTAAAAATATCATAGATTTCAGTAGTGAATATTTCATTCAATATATTTTAGAACCCTCTCTTCTTCTTAAGACTGTCTATCTTCTATATCAGTGATCACATGAACCATTAATTCAAAATTTTTATCACTGTTCTCTTAAATCCTCATAAAACTCTGCATGTTTCTGGCTGACTTTAAAAAAATTAGGCTGATATTGGAGACAATCCCAGACTTGTTCAATTGAATTATGGTTTGGCATATAAGGAGACCATTCCATATGAGAATAAGTTTCTCTTAAGCTAAATTCACAATTGTTGCTTAGTAGGGTTAAGCATTATCATCTCAAAATATAGGCTAAACTGTGCAGAGCAAATTCCACTCCAGACAGTAACATATCATCTTCCAAATGAAAATCTATGAAACATTGTGCTGTAGTCCACTACTGATGTTGAATAGCTGAAACTTCTAGACCAGAAGGTTAGAAGCCAGTGGAAATAAAACTGTTCTATCTTAGCTGTACCATATATTAGCTGTACTGGTATATCAGCTTTACCATGGAATTACATTAAATAGAACCCACTAAACACATTCTGAAAAATGTTGAACATTTCGGCAAAATTTTTGGGAGAAAGCATTTGCAGTAGCATAATATAGCTGTAAACACTAAACAACCCCATACTGAGTAAAGTCGTTTGTTAAAACTGAATAAAATAGTATACAATTTGTAATTAAGTGACAGAGTTTTTATAAATACAGAATGTAATATTGTTTCGAAAACATCCAAATAAAATCTCATTTCAGCTTATCACTGCAACAGCAACATTACCAGACAGTCAGAAAAGATCAAATTTTACGAATATTCTACAAAAGATAACTAACAGATAGTTTAAAACAAAAAATACATTTACAGGTAAACAAATATCCACAAGACATGCAGTGTAAGTAAGATTTGAGCATTGGAAACATGAAAAAGATTTCAGAAGAGAATTTATCATTTTTCTTAAAAAAGTTACAGATAATCAAAGATTTTAAAATAATTGGCTTTTTTGCAAAAAATGGTATGTGCTGTACTGGAAAAAGTGTAGGTGTACTTATCTCATCTCTCACCAAGAATTCGTAATACAAGCAATGAAAGAATTTAATATACATCAGGGAGACACTCTATTATGCATCTTGTTCAATATAATGCTCGAGAAAATAATAAGAGATGCAACAGTCAATACTCGAGAAATAATTATTAATAAAAGTGTACAAATACTAGTATTTACAGATTATGTTTACATAATCGCAACAATGATATGAGGCATTTAATCAAATAGAATGAACTGCACAAAATAGTGGCCTTAAACTCATCCAGGCCAAAACAAAATGTATACATGCAAGTAAAAATGCAGAAATAGAACAGCTACAAAATCTAACAATTAAGAATTCAACATTGAGACAGTAAAAAGCTTTACATAGTTAGGATCCCTAGTTAATCTGATGTTGCAGAGGAAGTGAAGAGGCATTTTCATTGCCAATAAATATATTATTAATATATGACACAATTAAACTCCCTTTATAAAATGTATTAGTTGCAAAACAACACCATTTCCTTTATGGTAGATCTACTTTAACAAATCCTTTACTTTTTACACAATATATATCTGACACTTTAGAAAGGATGATTGTGATAAAAGAATGAGAATCATTTACTATCTATCTATTGATAATGATAGAAAGTATAACACTGCTTTCTTTGGCAACGCGGAATTACCAATATGAGCAAATGGAATTTGGTAGTTGCATTTAATTTTTTTAAGTAAGGCTTGCAAAATGATATTTTCTACTAAAATGTATGGGGTAGGGCAAAAATAATCTTTTGTATATAGTGTCTAAATTGAAATTTTTGTATATATGTACTGTATATAGAACATCCTTATTCTGTGGGATAGATAATAAAATCAAGACAACTAAACATCAATTCTTAGGAAAAAAGCACAAACAGAATGAACAGATAGAACATGTACTACAATAAAATAAGAAAAAAAATGTGTTTTTAAAATGTGATCCAATATCTGTACACTGCATCTCTATTTTCAAATTGATAAGAAAACTGTAGTGCCTTTTAATGTCAATAAAATCTGCAGTTCTTATTATATTTATTTTATATATCATTAGTAAGATGTGTTCTTTCTGGATTATTTTAGGTAACACTTGAAAGACCTGTGGAATATTATGTTTCATAGGCTTACCATTGTTATGTTATTTCCATTGAGTAAAATTTCATCCAGTTTTGTTATACGCCTTCCTTCTGGTGTATTTTCATATTCTGTAACATCATCCAGCAACATATTCACAAAGTCATCAAATCCCAATAATGTGCCAACAATTTCCTTATCATTTTTCATGATGATATGAATTCTTGAACCAATACATTTGTCTACCAATTCTAAAAGACAAAACAGTAAATAGTTTTTTATTAAGTGTATTTGTTGTACTGGAATCTTAGCAAAAAATAAGCCAACTCCGACATCACATCTAATTACTACTATGATAATGTATACTAATACCAAATTATACTGTTTTTTATGTGTACTCCTTTAAATTAAAAGAAGAAAAGAAAGTCACCTAGAACTTCACTTAATATTAAGACTTCTAAAGTTGATTCTATAATGCAAGATTGAGGGCAAAAGAGGCCCTGGACATAAACATATATCCTGGCTGGCAAATCTTAGAAGATGGACTGGTCTAACATCAACTGATCTATTTCAAGCTGCTGTAAATTGAATAAGATGGGCCAATGTGGTCACCAACATCACTATAATAGGCATCCTTTGAAGAAGAAGTATTTCACTCAAGAATCAAGACAACATAAATTGTTTGGGTCATAAGAAAAATATAAGTAGCAAATATTAACAGATACTAAAAGGCAGTTTGTTTATCCATGTAGGGTTTAGTGTTTGTTTAGACAAAAGTAATATCAGAATGGCACTGTGGATTACATTAAATGCTTCTTTCACACTTTTCAATAAGAATGTGCATCTTCAATATCATAGTCAAGGTACAATCCCGTGATGTGATCATAGGGATTGGAGAAACCAGGATATGAAACCAACTATATTCTTTGATGAAACTATATGATTTGCTATATTTTAGAAAAAATGACTTCGTTAACAAGTGGTTGAAGTCATTTTGTAAACATTACTTACCCAATGGTAGAAGTGTTGAAGAAGTTACTGGCATAGTACTCATTTTGTATTTATTAAAATTTAAGTATAACAATGATGAACAAAAATGTAATTTGAATGGTTTAGTAGTGAGGTTGACTTGTTGACCGGCAGGTTTCTTCTTTTTCGTTTTTTTATGATCTCTACTTTGTTGACATACAGTCATAGACATCTATAAGGTGTCCCAAAATTTACGCAAGATTTGAATTGAATAGAAAACACTATGTTTTTCTTTAGATTGTAATTTTTTATAGAATCTTACAGTATATATGATATGGTTATGTATGGAATAGCACATCAGGTAAATGGCCTCCATGGCATTGCTGGCACATATACATTTTTTTGTCGCTGAATTTAATTAATGCAGCGTTGAATTTCGTCCTTCAATGCACGGGTTGTTGTAGGCTTGTTCGCGTACTAGAACTTTGACTTCAAGTAACCCCATAAAAAGAAATCCAAGGGTGTTAAATAACACGATCTACAGGGCGAATTCTTATCACCGAAATGAGAGAGTACACGACTAGGAAATCTCTCACGCAGCAATTGAATTGTTTCACGGGCTGTATGGCATGTGGCACAGTCTTGTTGAAACGACATCGTCCATATCAATATCATCTAATTTAGGCGGAAAGAAGTATATGATCATGTTATGATATCGAGCACCAGTAACAGTTACTGCTTGACCAGCCTCATGTTCAAAGAAATGTGGTTCAATGATGCCTCCAGTCCAAAATCCGCTCTAAATATTGAACAAGCAGAGGAACTAATGATGGTCCGATGCAAGTGGAGGCAGATTGTTAAGTCAGCGAAGACCCACCGACGTTGTAGTGCTTGAACGAAGAAGAAGTTCAAGTCAATACATCGCAGTCTACAGTTCATAAGTGAACTAGAGGTCAATACAAGATGTCAGTTCGTCTCGCCTCGGCGTCCATTCCTAATTTCAGTTAGAGTAGTTGCCAAAGATGTGGAGATAAGCACAAGAAAAATACTGGGTTTAGCGATTAGAAAGTTGTGCCAAATGCTAAAAATGTATTCACTTTGCCTCAGTACGTAACCACGATGAAAAGAAAAAAGAAAAGAAGCTCGAAACAAAAATATGGACACTTGGTAGAGAAAGAATAGGATTTGTGTTTGGAAGAAAAAAATAAAGATAAAACACGACTATATATAATGTAATTAAGACTCCTAATATGCTGAAATAAGTATTTTGAATTATTATGTTATAAAAGAACCTGAAAGTAGAGATTAAACTGAAAATAACATCAGTTCTGACATCCGAACATAACATCAGTTATCTTATAATAACTACCCCAGATTTCAAAATTAAACAATGTGAATAAATTAAATTGTTATGAAAAGCTACTAATTGTGAAATTATTATTTAATTTATTGTTTTTGATTTAGATAAACAAATATCTTTATAAGAACCAAATATATACAAGGGTGTTTTGAATTGAAATTGTTAAAACGTTTAGCGTGTATAAAACAGGATGTGAATATTGTTTTTACTCTTTTGAAGAATGGAAAAGGACAATATAGTATTTTTCATATAAAGATGGGTGCACGTCATTCAATATTTACGACGTCAGAACCCCACAGCGTTGCCAAAACATCAGAATAGTTAGTAATTGAGAGATTTTTAAAATGTCAACTATTTGTCAAACTATTATATTAACAGTAAATACACTTAGTTTTAAGACTACTGCAACACACTAAAATACATAATAAAACATTTTAATACAAAATTATATATTCTAAATTTGAAACTTACCACTTTTAGAGCATTAATAATAAAAACGTCCCGCCATTATTTCTTGTTTAAAATAATCTATGTTATATGAAAGCTTATTAGCTTTCTACAGACTATTTAGTTGTTTTGGCATAACACAATCACAATACACAACAATAATTCGTTTTTAAAGCTATTAATCTAAATTTAATATGTATTTATAAATATTTTTTATTAATATATATTATATTATGATCAAATTGTGCAAGAAGTCAAAACATAAACAAAATTCTTATTTTAAAAAAGCGGCAACTCTTTAAACAATTTTACCACACGCTGAATCGTCAAAAATTTGAAGTATTTCCATATCAGTTGCGTACAATTGTCTAATATATTTAATTAAAATTATTATTTTGTGAAATATTAGACTTAAAGAGTTATTTCATAAAATTTATATTAGTAATAATAACAAATGTTTTTGGTTATTTAATCAATATAATTCTAAAATTCCCAATATAATGATGATTATATTTTTCTGATTATTATACCATGTTGACGCCTATGAAAGATTGAGCAGTTCCTTATGGGTTTCGTATTATTAGCTGTGTTAGGAGAATTTGAACTCTAAGGTTGACGATCTGGCAATTTTAAATAAAAGTGACGTCACTTTATATAAATTGTGACGTGCACGCATTTTTATATGAAAAATACTATACGTACCTATGATTGAGTTTTTAATGATTTGGGAAAATTTCCTGTCGAGTACCACATAGTACAGGAGAGTACCTATATCACTTCATGATACTCTCGTACAAATCAAAACAACTTGAAGATAAAGGTGTCATTGAAGAAAAAGAGAAACCACTGAGTGACAGAACCCATTACGAGTAGTAATAGTTGAAAACAAAAATGGTTAGTTAAGGTTGTGACTGGATCCTCAACGTTTAAATAATGCTATATATAATATAACGTGAACACTTTTTAATAACTAAGTACAGTTGGTTCCAGTAAAATTGTATGATAAAGGATACTTCACTGTCAAATATATAAAAGATGGCTATTTTTAGGTCAACATAGATGATGACACTGCTTTGGAATGACCATTTGAGGAGCAACTGAGCATAACATGTTAAATCCAAAATATATGACTTTGAATTATCGACAAAAATCGAATTAAATTAAACCTAGTTAAAAGTAAATATTTGATTGACTATAGTACTTAATTAATAACATTATTTTAGACAAAAAGTTGGAGTTTTGTCTTCAATTTCGGAGTTTCCAATTTTTAAAGCTTTCATTTTGTTCGATTTATCTTAGTTTGCTTATAGTCTGCCATCGTATGGATTTATAGCATTTTACTCCATATGAATAGATTTATGTATTTTGTTTTTTTTTTTTAAATTTACTCCATATGAATAGATTTATGTATTTTGTATTTTTGTTTTGTAGATTTATGTCAGTTTGCTTGGTCTTAAAATGGGATTTAATGCATTTTTGTTCGGGTTTGAATCATTCCTATACATATACAGCACATTACCTGAAATGAGTAGTGCACAATGTAACTAATGTACATTTGTAACTAATTTGAAAATGTGAAGGTATCTCCTGTTTTTGTAAATAATTTTTATTGGTATCTGCTATAATAAAAGATATAACGAACTTTCTCCGTTTATTTTCATTCATGTCTAAATATTTGAAAATAATTGATTTTGCACTAAAAAATACACGTATAATTAATTACTTATGTAATATAGCTGTATCATGCTTTTTTATCTTTTCGCCGTTATTTTAAAAGCAGATACTTGTACGCTATTGTAATACAAAATTAGTAAGTTGTATTGATAAAGAAAACAACTTGTCTGTTTTTATACAGGACTCAAAGCATATCAGGTACATTTTTGTTAAGAAATGGCATTTAAGAGCATATTACTAGTTGGTATTATTTTACTTGCGTCATGGTGTGCATACTATATTCAAACATTTCTTAGTATTCGCCATATACCTGAAGTTAATGACGATGTTTGTTGGGGCAACGAGTGTAAAACAGACACAAATGTATATCCATTCCGTATCATTGTACCAAAACGGGTGAGTCAATTTGATTTATGCTGTTATATTAATTATTGATATGTAATAGGTCTTCCAATAGGGATTTTCGAATTTGGACAGTTGGTAGTGGTCATGTTTTTGAACCTTCTTCTTCTTTTCCTTCGTCTAGCCATTCACGTCCACATCTGAACATAAGCCTCTTCAAGTCTTCCTTTCCATTGTTTTTTATTGTACGCTACTTGTAGCCAATTTTTCCCGGCAGTCCTTTTCAGATCATCTGTCCATCTGTTAGGAGGTCTGCCTCTGGGTCTTTTGTGTTGGTATGGTCTCCAGGTTAAAATTGATCTGTGCTATTTGTTTAGATCGCTCCTAGTTACGTGTCCAGCGTATTCCCATTTCAAGTTGAATGATTTTTGCACCACATCGGTGACTTTGGTTTTCTGTCTTATCCATGTATTTGTTTTCTTGTCCTTAAGTGATATACCTAGCATTGCTCTTTCCATCGCGTGTTGAGTGACTCTAAGTAGGTATATTCATATTCTTTTTTGTGATTGTCCATGTTTGTGCCGCATTAGTTAATATCGGAATAATGCATGCATCAAAAACTTTAGATCTAAGATGTAATTGAATTTGTTGATTTCTGAGTATATAGTTCAGTTTACCGAATGCTGCCCAAGCTAACTTTCTTCTTCTTTTATTTCTTCAGTTTGAATTTCCGTATTTAGTATTATTTTTTGTCCTAAGTATATATATTCTTCAACTTTTTCTATAACTTTATCGTTTATTATTGTCACGGTGTCTTCGGAGTGCATGACTTTTGTTTTGTTTAAATTCATTTTCAGTCCTATTTTAGAAGATTCGGTATGTAGTTCTAAAAGCATGGTTTGCATTTCTTGTAGGTCAGTAGCTATCAGGATTATGTCATCTGCAAATCGTAGATTACTGAGGTAGCGGCCATTGATGTTTATTCCCTTATATTTCCAATTTAGGTTTTTAAAAACGTCCTCCAAAACTAAGGTGAACAGTTTGGGTGATAAGGTATCTCCCTGTTCGACTCCCCTGTTTAATGGTACAGGGTTCGTGTGTTCATTTTCATTTAGGTAGTATGTAGCTGTAGCTTGGTTCATAGTTTCTTTTATTAAGTTAATATTTTAACCTACATTTTGTCAAATTAGTTGTTATTTGTTCAATCTATTTTGCTGAATTACGTTGGATGGATATGGCATATAACAATACTCGCAAATGATAAAATTGTTTTATCAAAACAGATGCATTTTTCGGACAACGTTCCATACGCTTCGTCTATTTTACGGTTGTCATATCTAGAAAGGAATATTCACAGTGTGATGAATAAATTTGAGTCCACTGGTTCAGTAAACAATCAACTAAGACCAGTATGATGCAAAATACAAGATCTAGCGAAAACATCGCTGCTGTCCGTGAGAGTATGCAGGAGATTCCGAGCAGTAGATTTCGCCTCGCTCACAAGAATTCGGCCTTTCACAGACCACAACTTAGCGAATTTTAAGTCGTCATTTAGACTTGTACCATACAAAATTCAACCAAAAGCTGAAGGTTAACTACTATGGACAACGTTCGCTGAATGGGCTCTGGAGCAGTTGAAAACTGACTAATTTTCGTCGAAAAATCGTCTTCAGTTAGTCTGTTAATCCATTCCAGACACTCTTTGTTTGTACATATAGTAAATATTCTTTAGAAGTTCTTCCCACCAAATCAACGGCATTTTGTTATTTAAATATTCTTCCTATAAATAGGCCAACTCTGGCTATCCTTTTCATTTTATGTTAGCAATTGAGTTGTGAAGATCCGTTTTCGCCCGTTGTGGAAGAAGCTGCAATAGGTGTAACCGCCTCTGTTGGTTAAATTACCCAATTTAATTTGGGTTCAAGGACTGCTGTATAAGCCGAATTCTTCTACAATTAAGACCCGTACCCCTCGCTAATTCAGCCTTTATCACAAGAAAGTTGACTACACACCTAAGTCAGTATATAGTTGATTCATTTTGCAGTGTAATCGGAAGTAATATGAGTACAAAATCTGGTTCTTGTGCTCGACGATATAAGTCTTTTTTACAGAACGTTCTCACTAGAAAATTACAAATAGAAAAGAGACTAAATATAGTTTTACCTAATTAAGATCAATGCTTAAAATCTCATATTAAAACAGTGCATATATCAATATATTTAATTAATATTTACTATTTGGTATTTAATATCTAATGGTACTTAATATTCTTGTACAGTCTCAAACTTAAATATGTTTAACCCAAGATGGATTAACTAGACAGTAAGGGCTAGAGTGGGATAAGATAGTAAAAGCTTTACTCGACTGGATTGATCTTTATTTGGGGTTGGACACTTGAAAGTAAATATTTCGATATCCCGAAAGTAGAAATCAGAAGATTTCAATTGAAGAAACTAAAATTCAGATTTTTGCTTTAATCTGTGCCTTCTACAAATTTGTAAGGCAAAACAGACAATGCTAAAAGACGTAAAGAGAGATACGGCTAATCTAAAAGTTGCATTCTACAACATATCTCCTCATCTAAGCAAAAATCCTTGGCGAATTGGTTTCTAGTACTCATAAAGAGTGTATTGAAATAAAAAAAAAGACAGTTAAGATTTGATTTCACGTATGTGCCTCCGTATATTCGCGTATACGTATTTCATCCTAACAGGACCCATCACAGCAACTGTTAAGAAGCTCTGAACGTAAAAACAAATCTTTTCTGTCGAAAAGAAGCAACAATAAAATGGCTTCAGTATGAACGCTATAGCGACATTTGCTAATAAATCGCGAAAGTAGAAATTAGAAGCTTTCTATTGACGAAACAAAATATCTAAAGCAAAACTCTGAATTTTGGTTTTGTCAATAGAAATCTTCGGATTTCTACTTTCGCGATTTATTATCAGATGTTGCTATAGCGTACATATTGAAACTATTTTATCGTTGCTTCTTTACGACGGAAAAGATTTGTTTTCACGTTCAGAGCATCTGTAACAGTCGCTCTGATGAGTCCTGTTAGGATGAAATACATATAAGCGGATACACAGACGCACTATAAGTGACATCAAATTTTAACTGTCTTTCTTTTATTTAGAAATCTCTTTAGACATCACTATCGCAAAAAAATGTGTTTTTTCGAAAAAAAAAAAAAAAATTCCTGAGCGATCCTTTGCTTTAAAAAATTTGAAAAAATTGACGAATATATATTTTAATGCCCAAAAACCCTCTGATTCAGATTTTTCAGATTTTTTGGATCAAAATTGAGCCCAGGAAAAATATTGGAATTTTCAAAAAAATTTTAGCTAATGTAGGTAATTTTTGGCATACTTACAAATCATTATTTTTCTTGTCTTTTGAATGACGGGTTAGATATTTCATTTTCTAAAAATTTTTATTTAAAAAAAATCCTTTATAAAAGGTATATTAGTATAAAACCCTATCGAGTTACGTCACGGAACGTTTTCGGAATAACTATTCCATCCCTTTAAATGAAGTAGATTATCTTTGAATTACTTCTTTGATATTTAAAAAATGTGATATTTAAGTTATAAATTGAATTAATCACATGATAATGTAGGACTCCACTGGGGTTGCTAGTCCTTAGACGAATGGTTGCTTATAGTGGCTAAAGCTAATCTCGCTATTGGAAATAACGAAAAAATAACAAAAATTGATATTTATTGACATGCGGTAAAAGCGGTTTATGTGGTAAAAACATGGGGAAAATACCAAAAAATATATTTTTTTACTAATTGTAAGGATGTTATGGAGAGCAAATAGCAAATCTAACCCTGTCATTTAAAACACCGGAAAGAGTACACGAAAAATAATGATTTAGTAATTTGCCAAAAGTTACCTACATAACCTAAAAATTATTTGAAAAATTTGAATATTTTTCCTTAGCTCAAGTTTGATCCAAAAAAATTGAAAAAAATCAGAGGGTATTTGGGCATTAAAATGTATGTATGTCAATTTTTTCAGATTTGTTAAAGCAAAGGATCGCTCAGGAAATTTTTTTTCGAAAACCCCTTTTTTGCGATAGGGGACCCCAAGGGCTACCTAGTGAGCTAAAAATTTGGCTAAATGGGTTTCTAGATAATATGTACTTTCAAGTGCCCAACCCCAAATAAAACTCCAGCTGAGTGCAGATTTTGCCATCTTATCCCGCTAACAGCATAGCGTTAATAGCATATTTTTTGTTTTTTCTATCATATATGTATAGCAAAATATGTATAGTATTTTTCATATAAAAATGCGTACACGTCATTCAAGATTTACGACGTCAGAACCCCACAGCGTTGCCAAAACATCAGAATAGTTAGTAAGTGAGGAATTTTTAAAATGTTAAGTATTTGTCAAACTACTATATTAACAGTAAATAAACTTAGTTTTAAGATTACTACAACACACTAAAATACATAAGAAAACATTTTAATACAAAATTATATATTCTAAATTTTAAACTTACCTTCTTTGGAGCATTAATAGTAAAAACGTCCCACCATTATTTCTTGTTCAAAATAATCTATCTTATATGGACGGTTATCAGCTTTCTACAGACTATTTAGTTGTTTTGGCATAGCACAATCACAATACACAACAATAATTAGTTTTTAAAGCTATTAATCTAAATTTAATATGTATGTATAGATACAATTTATTAATATATAATATATTATGATCAAATTGTGTAAGAAATCAAAACATAAACAAAATTCTTACTCTAAAAAAGCGGCAACACTTTAAACAATTTTGCCACACGCTGAACTGTCAAAAAATTTGAAGTATTCCTATATCAGTTGCGTACAATTGTCTAAAATATTTAATTAAAATTATTATTTTGTGGAATATTAGACTTTAAGAGTTATTTCATAAAATTTATATTATTAATAATAACAAACGTTTTTGGTTATTTAATCAATATAATTCTAAAATTCCCAATATAATGATGATTACATTTTTCTGATTATTATACCATGTTGACGCCTATGAAAGATCGAGCAGTTCCGTATGGGTTTCGTATTATTAGCTGTGTTAGGAAAATTTGAACTCTAGGGTTGAGGTTCTGGAAATTTTAAATATAAGTGACGTCACTTTATATAAATTGTGACGTGCACGCATTTTTATATGAAAAATACTATATAACATATTTTAGTAGGTAGTTAACTAAAGAGATCAATAAGACATCTCTCATCTGTTATGATAATAACTTTATCAATATCTGATATGTTTTATACGATATTTATTTTGCCTTATTTGAATATTTTCCTGAATATTTATATGTCTATTTTATGATATTTATGATTTGAATATTTTTGAATCTACATAATTGATATAGTGAATTTTCCCTCTTTTATTTTAATGATATTTACATTTTTTTCTCTTTGATTTGTGTATATCCCATTTATGTTTTTTTTGTGATTCAAACATTTAAAAACAGTGGCGCCTTTTCTTTTTTGTTCTCCTCTTCCTTAGTTTCCTTTCTTTGTTGTTTAGTATATTTTCTTCCTTCTCACCTCTAGAACGACTCCGCCCATAATCTACCCGGACTGAGCAACGATTTCTTCGAGCCTATTGTTTACTGGTGGTCTAAGATTAATTCTTTACAATCTAGATCACTAGGAATGGTATAGCATCACGAAAAAGTCGTTGGCCAGGTCACCACCGTCAAAGGCAATCTTTACAGATCGATTATTACCAGTTTTTTTTGGCCAGAATTGTATATGGACAGTAACAACATTTGTTTTCATCAGGAGGGCGCTACGTGCCACACAGCTCATGACATATTAGATATTCTGGTCCATGGTCATGGTTATTTCACAGTACGTGATGTAAACTGTAAACTGGCCAACGAGATCGTGTAAGTCTATGAGAACATTTCGGATGCGCGCCACCCAGCGAAGCCACTGGAGGATATTTGAACAATTTTATATTCCATACATATCAAGGGACTAGTGTTAAATCAATCGCGATTGATTCGTTCGTTTTAATTTAATCACTTCAACGTATTGAACAATCGAATCCCGCTAGTTAAAGAGAAGTAGAAGAATTTGAACAGTATATTCGGCCACCTAAGTATAATCGACAAGATAAACGCCCAGGTGCTCAGATGGACAGAATATGTGCAGACAGCACACAACGAACGGATAATCAAACGTATATTGGAGGATAATCCATTCGGTAAAATACCCTTAGACAAAATCAGAAACAGTTTGAAGGGATAACATTTTAAAAGATGAGAAAGTATGGTGGACCTAAGTAGATAAGTGCACATTGCACAGACAGTAAAGATCCACGAAAGATGGTGAAACTATACACACAGAGAGAAAAAGACTGTCTAAAGGTGAAAAAATCAGTCTTTAGTAGATTACAAGTATCATAAAAAGAAAAAAATTGCAAGTAACTGTAACGACAGCAAAGAAGATAAAGAAACTTTAAACCAACAATTTGTTACATGTGTCGTTTTGTCCTAAATGAAACCAAAATATGGGGCAAGACAACAAAATATTAAATGATAAATGATTAAAGGCGAGTAATATTGTACATTTAGGATGAAAATAGAATTACAAATGAGCTGGAAGCATGTAGTTTAGTGAAAATATATAATTATGTATTGTTGCTGAATTACGGCAATATTTTACCATATTCGTATTACTAAATTACGGGTCTTTCTAAATACATACACTATTAAAATAATTGTTAACTTCAATTAATTCTAATGTATATTTTAGGATATAGATGATCTGCTTTTAAGACTGAATAACACCAGAAAATTTACTCCTTCGTTGGAGAATACTCAAACGCAGTATGGTTTAAACGGGAAAGTTATACAAACTTTACTTAATTTTATCAAGAATGAATATAACTTTACTGAACGACAAAATTATCTTAATAGTGTGCCACAGTTTAAAACCAATATACAAGGTAAGAATATTTTTTTAGAATTTTTTGTCTACAATTTTGCATACGGAGTGCATTTTTTCATAAATATTTTTCTTCTCACATACGACTGACTATACATTGAAATTTGAAATTACTCTTATTGCTAGGTTGGTATATTAGGAGTAAATCGTGAGCAAAAGTTTTATTGTAAGTTTCAAAATTTTGATACCGTTTTTGATTTGTGTAAATGTGTCAGATGACAACGTTACCCACAATCTAAGAAAACATTGACACCCCATATTAACTACGTAATAAGCCAATATTTACTAATGGTCGAGTAACATTGATATAAAATAAGTTAATTATGCACTGCTTTTGATTCACAAAATTTATTTAAAACCCGAAAAATGCGATAATAACAAGAATCAAAGTTAACTAAAAGTGATCGCTTCTTTTGAATTAGGAAACGCAAAATCTAAATTAAACACGTGCTTCCCACGCTGAATTGTAGGATTTGGCAGGACCCTTACTATATCTTTTTAGACTAGGCGGGATCTGTAGAAATTCAGACCATAATGGACATTTTCCATAGGAAGCTATTTTTTGCTGGAATCACTTCAAGATGTGCCCAATATCGATAATCACGATATGCGCCAATCGCAAAACCTGTGCTAAATTTTTTATTTAACAAAATCTGAAAACAATTGAAAATTTCTCATTTTTTTGCTCCTATTTTCGTTTATAATTCGGAAAATATTGATCCTAGAGAAAAAATTATAAGAAGTTAAAAGTTTCGTTATTCAATTTTACACAATATTTCGTTAGCTAGAAATTGAAAATTTAATGTTTATTGTTAAAAAAATAGAAATAATTGGAAAAAAAGTACAAAAAAATGAAGTTAATGCTTTAAATGTTTTCGACTTTCTAAACTTGACTTACAAGCTCGATATTCCGCCTTGAAAAACTTTTTAATATGTTTAAAACGTGTGCTAAATTTTGTTAAGATCGGTCGGATAGGTTTTGCATAATAATTTTGCAATCCAGCCTACTGGAAAAAAATCGCAAATTTTCAAATTTATAGTAGGCCCTTAATAAGGCTCTCAGATAGTTGCAAATTTTTTTACATATAAAGAAAGGCTCAAACTTTCAAACTCTGTTTGTAAAATTCAAATCGGTTCACTAGGAGAACCTAGAAATTTTTTTAAACGAAATTATAAACGAAAATAGGAGCAAAAAAATGAGAAATTTTCAATTGTTTTCAGATTTTGTTAAATAAAAAATTTAGCACAGGGTTTGCGACTGGCGCATATCGTGATTATCGATATTGGGCACATCCTGAAGAGACTACAGCTAAAAAATAGCTTCCTATGGAAAATGTCCAATTCAAAACAGATCCCGCCTAGACTATTTAGCAAATCTGTGGCTTCGTCAGTAATGGTAGGAAATACCATTCTTTCTCAGGAAAGTCACTGCTATTTCAATACCTTCGGAAATAATTTCTGTTACTTTTACAATGTAGTGATGAATTTCATTTCTACGCTTATCAACCGTAAATTTTACGAAAACCCAAGAGTTAGTCCCAATTTTGGTAGATTCGTGTTCTTTCATTTTTGTCACTGTATTAGGAGTGTCATCTTCATCTTCCAATAGAGGCGCATCTAAATCTGAATCGTCATCGATTCGCAAACTTACTTCGCTCTCAGAACTTGATTCAATTTTTTTCTTTTTTGCCTTTATGTTTCACATCTTTCTGTATAGTGGTTAGACGTACTGGTAAAAGCTACACCATCTGACTGAAAGTAGCGATTAACCTGAAGTTCTAACTTTTCTGGAAAACTTAGACCAGCTCCTTCTTGTTGTAGATCTGGACGTGGACGTGTCCGTAGATGACTCTTCACATTTTTGTAATATCTTATCCTCACTTAAAGGATAAATAGCTAATCCTACAAATCCGCCAATTACACTTGCCCTAGAAAAGCATTCTGTCTCGACCAATGTTTTAAAAAATGAAGGAAAAATAACTTTGTCGATTTTGTCTGGGAAAAATAACCCGAGCAGCATATTTGAAAATGTGTCAATATTTGCTCCCTGCTAATGTTACTCGGTTTTACCTTACTTGTTATAGGATAAAAAGACTGACGGAGTTTCGCAACGAGTTGAGACTCTTTACACTCAAGGTCTTGGGTTCCCTGCCGCATACTATGTATAAACAACTAAAGTATGGGTTGAGCAATAAGAGAAACTCGCACAGTTCTTTTAAGGTTGTACTTTATCTGGTTAAATACAGAAAACCGAAGGCTAATATGCGAAACTACTTACCACAAATCGTCCTTAGATATATGGAATGTTATATTTACTTCATATTATTATATTTTTAAGGTATCAACGTTCATTTTATACACGTTAGATCTAAGAGACAAGCAAATGTTCCAGTTGTTCCAATATTAATGTTACACGGATGGCCAAGTTCCGTTTCAGAATTTTATGAGTCCATACCCATATTGACTTCAAAAGAATATCAAGATAAATTCTCAATAGAGTTGGTTATACCGTCTCTTATAGGATTTGGGTAAGTAGAGTAGTTATCCGTTTACAGAAAGCGTTTGGAAAAACACAGTTTTTTAAATATAGAAGTATAATGATTTTACATCAAAAAGCTAAACTTATATCTAAAAATATAGACCCCCAAAAGTTATAAAATATTATACTTTAATATTGGGGTAGTTGTCTTTCAAGATTTTTTAATTCAATGATTTTAGTTTCTCCAAAGCGTTAACAATAATGTTCCTATTGATAATATCATATTATGTAACTTAAATTTCAATCTTCCATACTTTGCGTTATTAGATACTCTATTTGTATCAATTTGCACTTTCTTTTGTCATTTTTTGTTCGCTTTGCACATAGAAAATTGTTTCTATGTGCAAAGCGAACTAGATAATAGATAATAAGTTACCTGATTGCTCTATATCGAGGACTCATTTGAGGGAGCTTCTTCGGAAGTTTAAAGAATCAGGTAGTGTTCAAGATGCCAAACGATCTAGTCGACCATCAATTAGTTATTGACATAATTGCAGAAATGGTAGCGAACTCTTTCTACTTCTTCTATAGACCAAGTTGCGCATATTTGTGGAATCAGACAAAGGACAGTACAACGAATGTTGGCTAAAAGCAAATTTCATCCATACAAATTAAAAATTGTGCATCAACTTTCAGATGAGGACTCCGACCAAAGACTAGAATTCTGTGAAAATATGTCTAATCAAATTCACCAATAACCAGATTACATCAAAACAATTTGTTTTAGTGACGAAAGTACCTTTTCTCTCAATGGAAATGTTAATACATATAAATCGTCACGTCTTTCGTGAAAACACTTAATTTTCATAAAAGGTAAATGTTTGGGCAGGTATTTTGGGAAACCATATAGTTAGGCCTGTTTTTCTCAATGCTAACTTAACCGGTGAAGTGAATCTGGAGTAGTAAGCCATAGTTAGTATTATGGTGCAGTAAGATGTTACCTAGATGAGGAATATCGAGGTAGATCGACTGAACGACGAAGTTCGACAGAATGGCCAGCTCGGTTACCGGATATCACACCATTATATGTTTTTCTGTGGTGTACAGCATCCGTCAGTATTAACATTTTGAAATAAAGGGTTATGTAGGGCAATTTCCCCCGACATTTTTGAACGAGTACGATAAGAGTTTAGTAACAGGCTGCATTACTGTCAGGAAGTAGATGGAACATATTTTAAACAATATAAGAACTGGTTCCTAAATCTTTATTTATTAAATGCGAAACTACAACTTAGTATTTATTTAATTTATTCATCAAAATTAGCTTAAACCCAAACAAAATTAGTATGATTAAATAGGTATTTTCAATACCTTTCAAACGAGATATCACTTGCCATAAGATCAAAAAGCCTACGTCCAAAGAGCATGTTGAATGATATAATGAAGTTGTAGAGGAGGCTGTGTAATATTTAATTCTTTTAATTTTTTGTTAATCATGCCGACCAAACGAGTATTGTGAACCGTCTTGGTCTTTGCACCGTCAGTTGTCACATTTTTTAATTGATTCCACTTGAGATAGTACATATTGAAAACATTTAATAGTTGCAACAATCTATTTTCACCTCTTGCATTCCCATGGAGGCTCTTCTGTTACACAAAATTATTTATCGATTCCACAAATAAAAATCAACAATTGAGCGATGCTATTTATATCGTTGCTTTCATCAAACGCTAGTGAACAATACTTAAATTTTGAAGCTCTCACGCACTCACGCTTTAAAGTTTGTTGATTTTTCTTAAAATTTTGATTGGTGCTTTGGTGGGCCGCGCAAAAACGCAAAGTGCCGCATGCGGTCCGTCTCCCGCAGTTTGCCAACCTCTGGTGTAATCTACCGTACGTTAAGTTTTAAATTAGATATACACACTATAGATGGCAACACTGCGCGCCGCTGACTTTCCACGAACCTCCGTTGCCCATCGCCAATAATTTTGTCATTGTACAGGTTGTTCAAAGCAATAAGAGCGTAGATTTTTAATTTATTTTTGTAAAAAACATGTCTGTTTATACGCCCGCAGAAAAGGTTCAAAAAATAATAAAATAGTTTTCATAAATCAGTCAGTACATAATATTGTTAATTTTTTTTAATGGCTTTGAATTATTGATCCATTCAGCCACGATATATAATAAATACTGTTTGCTACAATATTAAATATACAGATACTATATACATATGTGCACATATACACACTTATGCACGCACATACATATATAGGTATTGTTAAATAAAAATAAAAAAAATACAAAAAGGAAGTGGAAACATTAAATTGACCTCTATTTATACTCTTTATTCAGGGCCCTAACTAACTTAAATAAGAAATATACAAATAATACTAAATGCTAATACTAAATACTAATAAATAGTAACCTTTTTTCACAGCGCTAAGACATAAGTTAAAAATTTTGAGAGTTGTTAATGCCTCAAAAATTGCAGAAAATTTCACACTCAAGAAGTGTCACCAGAAAAATGCTATGCTATTCTCAATCTTCCTGATGTAAATCTGGGGAATGTTTGGTTCCATCAAGACCGCAAGTAAATACTTAAACAATACTTCTGAATCGAGTTATCAGTGGAACAGGCGATATTAAGTGGCCTGCGCGATCTTTAGATCTTACACCCATGGACTTCTTTTTTTAGGGACATTTAAAAAGCATCATCTATGATCATCCTGAGGCTAGAGCCGAAAATTTGGATGAATTAAGAAACCGAATAAGAGAAGTCTCTAATTCTAATTCAGCAGAAACTGTTACATCTGTCCGCAGAAGTTTTTATGACAGATTGAGATACTGTTCAGCCGTAGAAGGTCAAATATTCGAATCATTTCTGTAGGACATAAAGAATTATTTCTTATTTTATTAGGAATTATGTTTTATTTTCCATAAGAGTATTTTTTTGTTTTATCTTTTTAAAGAAATGCGCTTTTATTTTTAATTGGGCCACAAAAAATTGTTCACATTATTAAAAACCCATAAAAATGTACCGCCTTATAATAGTCACTATTTTTTTATCTAGTTTATGCTATAAGAAATGAACCGGGTGTACGTAAGCAAAACAAAAATCGACGGACGGAGTTGAATATCCCTTGCCTTACTTTCATTAAGCGATGCAGGGCGTATAAACAAAGATAAATTTAACAGATGATTGTTAAAGATGTTCCAAGTGAGTCTACTCGTTCCGATAAGTAACAGTATAATTATGACACTTTATTAATTTTTTTATTTTCTCAACTATTAGTGTTTATTGCATAGTATATAAATTATTTTTATTACTGAATACATAGTAAGCAAAAAAATCATCCGATTCATACAATTAATGAATATTTTATGCATACATGCAAGTAACAGTTCTTCAAGAATATTTAAAAACTAACCGAAATGTCCATCTTTATTTCGTTACTGCCGACGTCGTCGGAACTCATACAGGTTCGGACACGATTTAACTAGGTATTATATTTCGGTATTGAAATTTTGTAATTTGAATCGATTTGTGAGTATATTTTTAGTCATCTTGATGGTCAAAGGACAATCAATTATTAATATGCTGTTAATGTTGAATTAGCAATTATTTGTTGTGCGATTTAAAACTATTTAAGTATATATTTTTATTTGTATAACGACCCTATCTATACGTAATTGTGATTACTGTAACACTAACCACGTATTTCAATAACTGATATTGATACCAAAAATGTCATCCACTGATTCTGCTGATGAGTTGGTTGAAAATACATGGAGTCCTCCTCGAAAACGAAGTAAAAGAAGCCCTCTTAGCGTTGAAGTTAAAGAAGTCATTTTAAATGTTTTTAAATGTGAAAGACAAGAAAGTCCTGGGTTAGTGGTTGAAGATATTGTGAAAAAAGTGGCTAATAAAGTTGGAGTTTGTGATAGAAGTGTGTTTACGGTGATAAAGGAATACAAAACGAATCATCAATTCGCTGGACCAAAAGTATATCTAACCCGGAAAAAGAAGTTTGACAAAATTTATGATTTTGACAAAAATGCCAAAATTAGAAGACTGGTTCATAATTTTTTATGAGCAACGAAATACCCACCGTTGATAAGGCTTTAAAGAAGGTGAACTATGACCCTGATTTGCCAAATTTTTCGAAAACCACATTTTACCGAACATTGAAAAACCTAATTTTCAATACAAACGTAGGGAATGAAACGCTCTTTTACTAGATAGAGACGACATTGTGATGTGGCGAAGAGAATATCTTCAAAAGATGAGAGCTTATAGACTTTACGTTTTGTTCTGATGACATATTTATAGTACCTACGTATGCATTCCCCAAAATTTTCAGATTTAGATAATTTAACAGTGAGTCACGACATATTAATAATTATATAATTATATATAATTATATATATATATATATATATATATATATATATATATATATATGTATATATATTATTTCAACATAATTGAGTAATGAGTATTTTTTTTTGTTATTATTATTATGAAACTTTTTAGAATTGTACAAACAACTAAGTATAGCAAAAATTAGAAATAAAACTTATATTTTTTGCAGGCACTCTGTACATAAAATTGTTGACAAAAAAAATAAATTCTTAGGTTTTTCGCCTTTATAAATGTTCCTATTATCGGATATCGACTAAAACAATCAGGTTCTTTGTCGAGCACTTTTGCAAAATTAAAATATAAATTTCGTATTTTATAAGGTAATATATATTCTGACTAAACAAAAAGATAATCCCAAATGCGGCCCTGTTGCAGGCCTACACATGGTAATGTTTACATCATCCTGCATCGGTTAATGAATTTTACTATAGTTATATGTTACTAAATGGTTTTCTCTTTCTCGTTTTCTGTCTAGGAGTCTCGGTGTCTAGTGGAGGTTATCGGAGAATTACAAATACCTCGTACGAGGCAATGTTGCTGATTTTAGCGCTTCATGTATTTGCAATATCTAATCCAAAACTTAACGCACTGTATATACATACTATATTACATACATCTTATTCTTTGCTTTTGTTCTATTCAGTAATCAGTAAATACCTCTCCTCTTAGGAGGAATAATTTTTGTTATTGTGTTTATTATAAAAGTGAAATAACTTTTAGTATCTAATTCTGTTTTAGATATTCTGATGGAGCGTCCAAACCAGGCTTCGGTGCTGCTCATAGCGCAAACATAATGCGCCTTCTTATGAACCGTTTAGGTTATAATAAGTTTGTAGTGCACGGGAGCGATTGGGGCGCAGTCACAATTACAGCTTTAGCTACACTATATCCCGACTCAGTAATCGGATTACATTCAAACTTTTGTTTCTCTTTGAGAGCTGTTACTATTCTTAAAACATTACTAGGAACCATGTGGCCGCGAGGTTTTGTGGAAAACAAATATGAAGAGAAGATATATCCGTTTTTGGATCAGTTACGGTTCCTTTTTTACGAAGGAGCTTATTTCCATTTATTTGGAACAAAGCCAGATACCATTGGTAAGTAATAAAAAAGTACTAGCGGTATTATTTCACACGAGAGTTTTTTATTAACTTCAACAGAGATACCCAAGGACTGAAGCGACAGTTTACCAACAACTAACTTTTAGAAAGCGTATAAAATAGACCAGGAACATTAACTACTATATTTGATGAAAATAAATCACAATTTTAATTAAAAATACTTGACAATTACGAAGTGGGAGTTAAAAAACCAAATTTAAATTACTTTGAATTAAAATTGTAATTTATTTAAATTTCCATATATATATCCTCTCAAAAAGAAAATATCGTCCACTTCACCCGCCAGTCAAAATTTTAGTGTCAGAAATTTTCGCACAACCTTCGTGCCAATCCCCGCGACAATCTCCACGTTTACCCTCACGCCAACCTTCACCTAAAGCATGTCACCATCGGCAGTATACATGAACCGTCCGCTGTTTCCAATTGCAGCAATGTATTGGTTAGTGATCAGTGTAGTAGTGTCGCGGGCTCGGGAGACTGAGGTCTCAGAAGCCCTGAAGAAGACATCAATGAGGATGTCGAAAGCTCGGCGCAATGATAATCGACGCGGTTCGACTCGGAAGACTGTTGAATTTATTATTAACTCTTGTAATAGTATTAATCTTAGCTAATATATAGTCGCTGTGTGTAAGTACTTGGAGGGGATACGAGAAACGATCGTGCACGTGCAACTTTGTTAGCATATTTCATAAGTAGTTATTGAAGAAAATGGGATTTCGCAAATGCTGTATTATAAATTGTAAAAATACAACAAAAAATAGTAAATTTAAGTTCTACTGGTTTCCATCTTCTAAGCACAAATTAATGCAACTAGAAAAGTGGATTTATATCATAATAAACCAGAAGTAAGCAACAGAACACAAATTCTGCATTCTTACGTTCGATTTCTTAATAAGTTTGACGTGAACATTAAATTAAGGTTCAAGTGTAAATTTTAATAATAATCATGTTGGTTCAAGTTTGTTTAAAGTTTTATTTTTTTTCAAATTAACAAAAAATGCTAAATATTTTTTCCAAGTTCGGATTACGCGACCCAAAAGTTGACAGTATGACAGATTTTTACAGTCAAAAATATTTTCAAATCAAGTTAATTATTGATATATAGATATCGACATATTGATATATATATATATATATATATATATATATATATATATATATATATATATATATATATATATATATATATATATATATATATATATATATATATATTACAATAATTATTATATTAAAAAAACAAGTTTAAGTCACGTCATTTGCAGCTAATATAAGTTAATAAAAGTAATTAAGCTAAAATATTAACACCTTCACGGCGGTTCGGGACCCCGAGGTCCTGTACATGTAATGATCTAAAATTTTTGTAGAAATCTTTCTTGACATTCCTAATATACGAAATGCGTATTTCCACTATTAGTCAACCGATGTCGATAGTTCAAAGAGCGCCTTGTGTAGAATTTCGCGGCAAATCTCATAGTAACCGAAATTAAGTTTGTGACCCGGGCGACCCTAGCCGTAATATAATAATAATTTTGATCGTAACACGGTACGTACCGCGGAGGTCTTCCGATCTGTTTAAGTTTTGTGTCAAACTTGCAGTATTATATTAATCTTTGAAGATAAGCTATTAGTACCTATCGATTTATTTATAGTTTTTAGACAAAACTACACTAATATTTTAACAAAAACACATTAAAATTACTATAAAGTTTTGGTTTATTTTGCAATCTAAACCATTTTAGACACAGATATTTTTCCATTGTTTCATAATTGAATACTATATGATTCTATTCGTAAGACACAATGTAGAATCTATATAAAATATATATATATATATATATATATATATATATATATATATATATATATATATATATATATATATATATATATATATGTGTGTGAAGATGCTTTGGATTGTATAATAAACTTTTAATTGTTTATTTCATTGCACTGTGCCTTTTATACAAATATGATATTTGTTCCAGTGTTTCAAAAATGGACAGATGAGCGACCAAAATATTAAAACTAGCTCTCGAAACTGACAAAGAAAACCAATCTTCTGAACCAAAAGTCATTGTACAGAAACTAGTAGATTATGACGAGTCACCTGCATGTTCCGGTTTTTCGGAAGAATCTGGTAATAATCCATTACAAGAGCAAAATGGAAATTATTTTGGAATGGTTGCAAGAGTTACTCATGAAAAACAGTAAATCAAGACAATTATATTAGGGAAGATGTGTTAGAAGAAGAAATTGAATATGACCCCTCTGAGAATACTACTATGTGTGGAATAACTGATATCGAAGTATCAAGTGACAATGATGATGAGCCATTTTCTAGTGACGATTCTACAATAGATACAAACTACATGCCGTCTTCTGAAGAAGAGTCAATTTCTGAAGCAGAATCAGATTTATTTTCTGCTTCAGATGCAGGGGATCAAGATAATCAATACTCTGACCAAAATGTCACTAACATTCAAAGTCAACAATGTGACCTATGGGGGCCTATTTTTCCGAAACTCGATCCGTTTGTAACAAATTGTACACAAAAGTTAAATGTTAATATGGAAAATATCAAAGAACCGCTAGATGCTTGAAGGCTTTTTTTAACCGACGATGTTTTGGAACTGACTATTAGAGAAACTAATATGTATGCAATCCAAAAATTAGATATTTCCAAGAAAAGTAAGAGGAGAGTTGAATGGAGTAATACCAATAAAAATGAAATTTTATCATTTTTTGCAATGATTTTAACAATGGGCTTAGTTCCTTTGCCGACACTTAGTGCTTATTGGAATAAAGACGAAATGTTTCATAATGCATTTGTAAGTTCCATCATGCCCCGTGATAGATTTTTAACATTGCTCAAATATCTACATTTTTCCGATAACACCGTTGCTAGTGAAAATAGGCTCTGCAAAGTAAAACCATTGCTTGATATACTGCTGGAAAACTTTAAGTCTGTCTTGACACCTGGCCAAGAGATTATAATAGATGAAAGCATGATTCCTTGGAGAGGCAGATTGTTATTCAAACAGTACATTCCGAATAAAACACATAAATATGGCACCAAACTATACAAATTATGTACAGTAGATGGGTATACGCACAATATGATTTTATGCAGGTAAAAACTACGATACGGTTAATATTAGCAGTAACAATCATTCAGAAGGCATTGTACTAAAATTAATTTTAAGTTTAGACCAGAAGGAGGGCAGAACCTTATACGCTGATAATTTCTATTCCAGCATTTCTTTAGTGAACGAATTGTATCTAAGAAATATCAAATATTGCGGAACACTTCGATCTAATAGGAAAGGGATTCCAAAATCTTTTGAAAGAAAGATGAAGAAATCTGAGGTGTATGGAGAAGAAAGTGGGAATTTAAGAATAATAAAGTGGATAGATAAGAGACCAGTTTTGATGATCACCTCTGATGTCACACATGAAGCGATTCTTGTAGAAACTGGTAAAAAAGATAGAAAAGGTAATGAAATAAAAAAAACCAAAATGTATTATTGATTACAATAAAGCTAAAAAAGGTGTGGATATAAGTGATCAAATGTCCGCCTATTTTACGGTTTTGAGGAAATCACTAAGCGTTGCTTTTTGGAACGTGTGTTGTAAATGCATGGGTCGTTTTTCAGTTGGCCACAGGAAAAAAGTTGTCTATGTTACAATTTAGAAGGCAATTAGCTCGGTCATTAGTTACTACGGATACTAGAGATACAATAAATAAAACACCAAAACGAAAAATCCATACATTTGTAAAACCGGAGGGTAAAGGACGCAAACCAAGGAAAAAGTGTGTAGGATGTTACACAACGTTACGGAAATCACTTTTAAGTCGAGAAGCAGATAAGAAAGTTAGAAAAGTAATCAGCTATTGTGCTGATTGTACAGGTCAGCCAGGATACTGTTTACCTTGTTTCAACGAAAACCATGTAAATTAATTTTTAATGCATATTTGTTAATTTTGTCCAGGCATTTCTTTTATAAATAAAATAGATTTTTTCTTTTAAAAATTAGTCTTATTTTTTATTATATTTAGTTCCTGATAAAACCTTGTATTTAAAACATAATTGTTGACATTTATTTCACATATTAGAATTTTAAGAATATTTGTTTATATGAAAAAAACAACGTTTAAAAAACGGCACTATTAGGGACGCCGGAGACCCGAATCGTATATGAATAAAATCTTGATACAGGATGCCCGGGGCCCGAATCGTATTTTAATAGTTTCAGTGGAAATACTACCCGTCGTGAATGTGTTAACACCTTCGATGATTTATGCCACTAGGTGTCGCTCTTCGGAACTTGCACATAGCGAATATATATATATATATATATATATATATATATATATATATATATATATATATATATATATATATATATATATAATTTAAGATTTTTGAAACACCTATAAGAACATTGTATATTTTTTGAGCTAATCTTATACTTACATTGAATTGGCTTCCAGAATATCTTTTATCACAAAATTTTTTGCTAATTTTGCATATTTTAAGGTAACATTCTCGACAGCAGTCCATTAGCCTTAATCATTTACAGTGTTGAGAAGTTATCAGTTGGTGCGAATAGAACGAATGTGTTCTCGTCTACAGCTGGATTAGAACAATTAGATTTGACCATTTTTATTGACTCAATTCTGTTTTATTATTGGTTTCCACAGAAATCTACAACAGCTGCCAGATATTATTGTGAGAATATTACAGTGAGGGGATTGAAAATTGGTTTACACAAGTAAGTAATAAACTGCGAGGCATAAGTTATATAGTTATATATATATATATATATATATATATATATATATATATATATATATATATATATATATATATATATAAGGGATATAGCTAAATATTAAATAAACAATAATAAAATTATATAACGGTATAAATCAATTAAGCCACTTATCTACATTAACAATTAACACTAGTTTTTTGTTTTTTTTTATTCAAAGAATTAAATAAATAAATTAAATTTATAAGTTGTTTATAGTTTATTACGCCATGAAACGAAGCCGAAAATTCACTTGAAAAATCGAAAAATTACTGGCCGCTTTTTTAAACTGGAGTAAAGCTTATTTCAAATCGAATGGCGAGCCCTTCCACGAAATAGTTGATCGCGCAGACAATAGAATATCTATGATCAGGCCCATGCAGTGGCGTTGCAGTATTAAACAAATTCAATTATTTGAAGAAATCGCTCTAATTACAAAATTATTACTTACTTAAATAATAAATGGAATTTGATTGTACACAGATTGTTTTATAGATACCAAACTTCTTGTTTGTTATAATACCATCTTTAATAATTGATACTGTATAAAGTTTGGTAAAAGTTAATTTCTTATTTAGTATCAGTTACCTTAAATCAGTAATTATAAAGTCATTATTAATGACTCCTTAACCACTCGTTAAGGACATATAAAGAACTGATAATAATTATTTCCGAGAATTTCTAGTCACTGGATTTCAAACGAGTTTGTAATTTAGTCTCATTATGTTGTCGAGTCACAACAAAAAAGGTGCTACCACGCGTATTAGAACTATTTTGTAGAATGGAGATGGTTAAGTGTAGTACGAGTAAACAAATCAGATTGACACCAGAATCCAAAGGAATAGTTTTCAATGTATTTAAATATATGCAAATACTATTTCCTGAAGATAATTGAACCAATATTAACCAACGTGTGATTGAAGCGACTGGAGTATCTTTACGTACAGTAGAAAGAATCATTCAACAAGCGAGTATGTTAACAAACGCAGAGTCAAATAATACACTAAAATTTTCAGCTATAACACTTGCTAAAAGGAAAGCAACCATGACAGACTTGAGGGAGTATGACAAACAGTTCATTAGAAATACCATTCGTCGTTTTCATGAGAATGAACGTTGTTGTGTATCATTGAAGCTTTTGCAGAAAAGGCTTGAAGAGGTGTACGAGTGGACTGGAATGTGTGTTCTCGCTATAGATTTGTGAAAGATTTGGGATTTAAATGGAAGAAAACGAAAGATAATCGACGTTTATTAATTGAACGGAATGATATTGGTGCTCTACGCATTAAATATTTGGACGAAATTAAATATTACAGAAACGAAGGTAAGTCAATTGTATATGTTGATGAAACCTATGTACATGCAGGACACACTACGCCAAATAGCTGGACAGATGACAGTGGCAAAGGATTGTTCAAAAACATTTCAAAAGAAGTAGGTTGGTTATCGTACATAGTGGTGGGGAGATGGGATTCATACAGAATGCCCTTTTGATTTTTAAGTCAGGAGCTAAGACAGGAGATTATCGTGATGATATGAATTCAGAAAATTATGAAAAATGGATGAAAGAACAGTAGTTAATCCCCAATTTGCCTGTCGGATCTGTTGTTGTTACTGATAATGCGTCATATCATAATGTACAAATTAATAAAGCACCCACCAGTAATTCTAAAAAAATGGATATGATATCTTGAATGACAGAAAAAATTTACCATTTGTAACGTCAATGTTAAAACCGCAATTGTATGAAATCATCAAACGACACAAACAAGATCATATTCAATATAAAGTTGACAAAGTGCTGCAAGAATGTGGACATGTTTCTTTAAAACTTCCGCCATATCATTTAGCCTTGAACTCTATAGAAATGGTTTGAGCGGAAATAAAAAATGAAGTTGCAAAACAAAACGTTTATTTTAAGTAAGAAGACGTAAAAGTGTTGGTAGAACAGGAATTTGCTAGAGTAACTGTAGATAACTGGAAGAAAGTGTGTGAACATGTTGTCAAGGTTGAAGATAAGTATTTGGAAAGTGAACGTCGCATAGATGTAATTACTAAAGAATTAAGGATTGATTTGAATGATTCTAGTGACGACGACAGTGCATCTGATTATGAAAGTGACTAATATAATTTAACATTACGATTTACCTATGTAACCTATGTGAATATAAGTTTTCCAAACTGTCCTGTATGTATGTATTATTTTTTTACTTTATTACAATCATTTCGTATATTCTTCTATTTAACTTTGTGACGTTTAAGTGAGTAATAATATAAATAATAAAGGTTTTAAAGTTAAAACAATCTTTGTAATTAATATTTATTAATACTGTAATCTGTAATACGTATCTATGATTTCGCATATACGTGACGTTTAAGTGAGTAATAATATAAATAATAAAGGTTTTAAAGTTAAAACAATCTTTGTAATTAATATTTATTAATACTGTAATCTGTAATACGTATCTATGATTTCGCATATAGACAATAATATATATGTGATATATTATAATAATATCTACACTTGAGTGCAAAACAATCGACTCAAAAGCGATATTTGAGATTACACCTTCCGTTTTAATGTAAGAAGTATGAAAATAACAAGATGTAATGTGCAAACAGTAACTTTATTATTGAACTTACAAAAACCACTATTTCATTATTTGGAAGACGCATTATAAAAACAATATGCTATATGAACAGAGTTTCTCAAATATTCATCATTGCAACTATCCCAAGAAAGACGTAATGAACAGAGAAATCATCAATTACGAATTTTTTTTTTATTTTTCAATATCTGATATTACCACCCCTATTCCTAATCACACTTTCCAGTCGATTTCGCATGGATCGGATGACTTTTATAATAAATTCTTGAGAAATTGCTTCCCATTCATCATTAACCGCAGCCCTCAATTCCATTATGCTCCTTGGTGCATGATTTCTGTTTCGAACCCTTCGTTTAAGCTCATCCCAAACATACTCTATTGGATTTATGTCCGGTCCCAACGCCGGCCAATTTATTGTAGGTATACCGATCTCAGTCAGATAGGTGGTGGTGACTCGTGCGGTATGACATCGTGCATTATCATGCAATAAAATAAAGGCATCATCAATAAATCCCACGTATAAAACCACATTTTCTCCAAAATATCTCTGATGTAACGATCCGACGTTAAACCTCCACCACGTCCTCCACCAGGCACGAAAACCACCTCGGTTTTCCTATCCTTGGAAATGCCTGCCCAAAATATACAAGAACCGCCTCCATATGACACAATTTCTCGTATACAACATTGAACAAATCGTTCTCCTGGCCTTCTATAGACTCGACGCCTCTTTTCGTTGCCATGTAGGCAGATCCTACTTTCGTCGGAGAATAATACCTGACTCCATTGATAGTCGTCCTAATCCAGATGTTCGCGAGCAAATTCTAGTCGCCTTTACGTCTGGGTTGCAGTTAGCTTGGGACTCGTAGCTGCCCTTTTTGGTGTCAGGTTGGCTGCTTTAAGTCTCCTTCTGACTGTCCAAACGCTAGTAACCACACCTCGGACCTCTCTAAGCTCTTCTTTGAGATTAGCACCAGTCAAATGTAGATTTCTCAGAGATTTAGATACAAGAAATCGATCATCTCTCTTTGTTGTTGTTCGTTTACGGCCTCCTCCTTGTCGGCGGACATAATCACCAGTATCTTGGTACTGACGATATACTCGGGACACAGCAGATTGTCTTAAATTTAGTCGGTTTGCCACGGCCCTCTGGCTCAGGTATTCTCTCAATAATGCTACTGCTTGAGCTGCTTTGACAGATGTGGTATCCATTCGTTATGCAGTTGCGAACTTAATTGACTCATGTTTTAGTGCATCGCTATGGAAATTAATGCCTAATATGAATATGTTAACCGAACGCGTTAAGTCGGTGCGTGTCGATTTCAATGAATCGAATTCTGACCCCCTCTCTACGTGTTGCATTATTTATTTGTAATAGGTCACCCGATTTACCAAAAACCAAAACTTTTTTCAAACTCAATAATGAAGATAATAATTGTACAATAAATATTATTAAATTTACACCTTTTAGATTGAAACAGGAGATAGACTTTCGCAAAATAATTTTGAGTCGATTTTTTTGCACTCAAGTGTATTAAAATGTAGTACAATACTGCCAAAAATATAATCTAATATCATTGTTTAATACATTGTGTGTACCTATCTTTAACAATTTGATTTAATTCATGAGTATTTTTTGGAACGCCACTGCTTTATTTGCTGAGGCTTTACTGTTCCTAGAAATTTCCGCCACTACAGTTGAAACATACTCTATCTGGGGAAGGCAACAAAAAAGGCAGATCATCTCGTGGTTATCGAAACTTTTACTGCGTCATGACATTTAAGTAAAAAAATGCGACTTTTTAAATTAATTTCAATATTGTGAAAAAATACACACTCTACATAAAATCGTTTAACAGACAACTTTCTTGAAGATACTTGCTCTTTAAAATGCGATTTTCTAAATAAAAAAACTGTTTATAAACAAAAAAGTTATTGCAAATAAAACCTGAAAGTAAGCTTGTTTTTCAATTGTTTATACTTAATTATTATTAAAATAAACAATAAAAACTTTTAAAACACATTTCATATTCTGAGTTTTTATGTAGTTACTACATTTGCGAAAGATGGGCCCAATCCGGTCAAGTAGTTTTTAAACTATTATATTTGTTTATCCCATTTGAGAGAACAAAGGTCATTTTCAAATAGCTGTACAGGTGCTACGTTAATACTTAAAATGTTTTTTTTTGGTCTGATTCTCTTTATCTTCTTCCTAGCTTCAAAAGCCTGAAGTTTTGATAGAGTTTCCGCCTTCCATGTCGACTTTTCCATCAGAGCTCATAGTCAAGAATGCACTTTTGCTTTTCCGATGCGACATTTAATCTTTTGGGCATTGTCCCACTACTCATTGATTATAGTTGTACTGTGAGACACGTTCAATTCTCATTTGGTTCACATACAGATTTGCTCCAGTTATATTTTCTTTGCTGATGATCATTAGTTTGGTTTTGCTGGTTTTTATATCCAGTCTATATATTCTACTTGTTTCCGTTATTTAGTTACTTAAGTTTTGCAGCATTTTTATGGTATTGGAAAACACTATTGTATCATCTGCATACCACAGGTTATTGAGCTTGACTCCATTTATTGAGATGCCTTTACCATTATCTTTTGAAACCTCACATCATCATATAACGGGGGTCCTACGGCGATTGCCGCTTCCCGCATTTCAGCCTCCATCTTCTCCTATCTCTCCAATCTCCCTCTTCTAAGCCTCTAGATTGCATTGTTTTTGTAATTTCTCTTCTCCAGGAATTTAGTGGTCTTCCCCTTTTCCTTCTTTCTGGCGGAACATACATTAAGGCTTTCTTTGGCCACCGCTTCTCCTCCATTCTCATCACGTGACCATACCATTGTAATTGCCTTCCTTGTATTCTATCTGAAAGAGTATCTCTAATTCCTGTACGGTTTCGTATTTCCTCATTCCTGATTCTTTCCATTCTCGATACTCGACATGACCCTCTAAGATAATCCATTTCCACAACGTCTACTTTATCTCGTTCATTCTTTGTCATCGTCCAACATTCGGCACCATATGTGGTAATTGGTTCTACAATTGCTCTGTATACGCGAAGTTTCGTATGCATCTTTATTTTATTAGACCACAGTAATGAATTCAGTATTCGGATGCATTTTTTCCCTTGGGTGTTACTCGGTTTTGTACATCTATCTTAACTCTGCCATCTGCTGATATGATGCTTCCTAGATATTTATACTGGTTGCAGCCTTTTATGACTGCGTTTTCAAGCCTCAGATCTGTGGTATTTCCTCCAATTTTTAAATATTCTGTTTTGCTTATGTTTATAGTAAGCCCCCATTTGGCATATTCCTCAAATAATTTTCGATTCATATAATTTATATCTTCCTCATCGGTTGCAATCACCACCTGATCATCTGCAAATAACAATGTATACAGAGTTTCTTGTCCCACTTCGATGCCCATAAATCTACATTTATTTCTCCAATTCCTCAATGCTTCTTGGACGTATATTTTAAAGAGTGTCGGTAACAAACAGCATCCTTGCTTTAGGCCTTTAGTGACTTTAAATTCATTTGAGGTTCTGGTTCCAATTTTTACACAACTAACTGCATTTTCGTACAATTTATATATCGCTCGGATATACGTCGAATCCAATCCGGACCTTTTAAGGACCTCAAACATTTTCTTTAACGGGACACTATCATATGCTTTCTCAAGGTCTATAAATACCAAATGGGTCTCTCTACTTCTTTCAATACGCTTTTCAATTATTTGTCTTAGGATAAATATATTATCAAGGCAGGATCTTCCGGTACGAAAGCCGCTTTGTTCTTCAATATCTTGTATCTGTCTTTCAACCCTCTTCTTTAATATTCTGCCGTACAACCGGCCCACAGAGCTCATCACACTAATACCTCTATAATTGGAACAGTCTCTTTTATTCCCTCTCTTATATATGGAGCTTATATAAGATTTAATCCAATCTTTAGGAATTTCCTGGTCTCCACACATACATTTATTGAAAAGGTCTACTATTAATTCTAAAAGTGCAGTCGGCCCATATTTAACCAGCTCTATGGGAATGTCTCCAGGCCCTGCGGCTTTTCCGTTTTTAACCTCTTTTAAGGTTTAAGGTTTTGAAACCTATATTCTTCATATATTCGGACCACCGCTGATTGATTCCAATACAGGTTAGCTATTACTTTTAGGTCTTTTCCGACAATCCCTGTCCCCTTCAGCACTTCCATCATTTGTTCATGCCTGACTCTATCAAAAGCCTTATTGTAGTTAATCAGGCATGCAAAAACATCATAACTGACATTTCTACATTTCTGAAACAATACCTGCACGCTAAATAAAGCTTTCCTCGTACCAACGACGTTTACAAATCCAAACTGATTTGCCGCAATTTTTTCCTCGCGTTTTCGGTAAATTCTTTTGTGGACGACTTTTAAAAACAGCTTCAGAAGATGGCTCATTAAACTTATGGTCCTATAGTGTTCACACTCTTTTGCTCCTGATTTTTTGGCCAATGGTACGAACTCCGATTTGAGCCACTCTGCTGCTACATCTAATAGCTTCAGCAGTTCTGCAGGAATTTCAAGTCCCGGTGCCTTTCCATCCTTCATTTGTCTGACCACTGCCGTTATTTCTTCTGGTAGGATTTCGGGACCTGAATTTTCTTCAATGGTTGGTTCGTATTGTTCTAAGGTCGTGGAAAAGTTTCTTAAAATATTCATCCCATACTTTCTTTTTATCTTCTTTGATTATTGCAAGATTGCCTTCATCATCTCTTATTTTTCCGCTGTTGCGTTTTCGGAAATTTCCAGCTATTTCCTTCACCTTTTTATGGACATTGAAGTTATCATATCGACTCTGATACTCCTCTATTTCTTGACATTGTTCTGTTTTTTGTTTCTCTTTGGCTTCTCTTATCTTTCTTCTGACGATGATGTGTATTCTCTTATATTCTTGGAGATTTTCTTTGTTCTTTTTTTCTCTGATCCATAAGTTTAAGTATTTCATCGGTCATCCACGATTTCCGTTTCTCTGTATCTTTCTTCAGGTGTTGTTCTTTTATTTCTCTCACTGTTTCTTGTATGATGGCCAGACTTTCCTCTATAGTTCCTGCATTTCTTCATTTTAGCACCTTTTTATTGAGTTTTTCACTCACCTTCAATTTCATCTCACCAAAATTTTCATGTTTTTTAAAAACTATAATATTTTTTATTGTTTAAAAATATGAAATTCACACTTCATATTAGAATAATAATTGTGAAATGATTCTAATTGTCTCAATACTTTGATACTCTTTTACAGGGCATTTCATTTAAAAAAATATTTTTGACACATTATTGTATGAACAAAAGTTACATAACTAGTTTATTTAACGTCCTTTAACTTTTATAAAAGTAAAATATGATTTATCATTATAAGACAGAATAATAAATTTCCAACTTGCTTATGAAGAGTAAGTATTTTTAAGTAGAGTAAAGTATGTAATCTTCCTTCTGTTGATTGTTCTTTGTTGGAAATAAATGTACAGCCATTCTAATAATTATTTTTTCAGTATTCCGATTGATAAAAAGATACCATGTGCTTGTGCTTATTTCGAAAACGAAATTGTCTATCAACCAGAAGAATTCCTCCGAGATAAATACCCAAATATAATCCAGTATAATACTTATCCATCAATAGGACATTTTGCAGCTATAGAAAATAATAAAATTTTAACTGAAGATATTATGTCGTTTGTAATCAAATTGTATGATTCAAAATTATTTTGATGAAAAATTGTGTAAATTATGAGTACAAAAATTTTGTGTAAAAATATATTATTATACATACTTTCTCCACTACAAAGTATTTTTTATTTCAAAAAACATCATGTTACAAGCTAAGAAACTATTACATCTATTCTTGTTCTCATTAAGAACTAAAACAAATAAAGTTTACATATTCGAGCATATGCTTACTAGAGGCACAGTATATAGCCAAAAGTATAAAATTGCTAGAGGCAGCAGAAGAGTATCGCTAGAGAAAGGGTGCAAATAGAATTACATGCTATCTCTGTTGCCCCTGACCCCTGATTGATCGGTTTCAAATTACTCTAAGTTAAATATTATGTTTATGTGGGATTAGGCCACAATTGATCGTAAAGAAGATTACGTTTTTGACTGATATTCGACGTTTCGATTTCCACTCCGAAAATTGTTTGCAAAAAAATTTATTTAAGAATTGTGTGAACAGGGTATAACCAACAAGGTATTGAGCGGGTTTTATTTTTTTACAATTGACGGTTGATTTACTTGGCTTGGTCTTGTAGGCAACGGGCAAGCCCTTTTTAATGCCCTTTCACAATCGCTCAAGCCCACCTACTGCCTAAGAAGTAACCAATAGACACGCAAACTGCACGATCTACTTGTTCACCAACGAAAAACCTCTAAGTGCAAAAACGTAGTGTCTTTGTATGAAATAAAACAAATTGATCAATGAAGCCTTCCATAAAATTTAAACTTATAGACAATAAGAAATGAACAGTAGTGCTCAGTTTTTGTTTTGTGTTGTTAACTCTGTTGTTCTAATGTTAAGTGACTCTGGACAAGTAGTCCTTTTGTCTGAACTCGTAGAATCTGAATCAAACATCATTGCTCGCTATTAGCTCTACGGTTCTTTTGGTGATAAAAATGAAAATGTATCTGTTCCTTAATACTACTTATTTTCGAGGACTTTCGGAGAAGAATTACCTAAAGTATGAGTTAAGTGAGTTGTAAGAGTGAGGTCGTGTCTTTTCAAAAACTCTTCCTTGTTCAAGGATATTACTGAAGTGTGATAAATAATAATTTACCCTGTTTCCTGAGGTTAGAGGCTTTAAGGGTACTCTTTTAATCTGGTTAATGATAACTGCAATTTCTTCTACATGAAGAGGTTTAACTTGAGTTGTTTTTATGGCACCAAGACATACACGTGGTACTGGGTTCTACAAGATCTATTTTATTTAAAATCTGTGAACTAGCAGAGCCGTGCAAGACACAGCCATATCCAATATGGACCTGATATAGGTACGATCAAATAGTAAAGCCGTATCAACACCAGCTACCCACCAAGTTTAGTGACCATTTTTTTAAAAATTAACCCTTTTATACATCAGTCTAACATGTAATTAATATGTATTTTCCGTGTTAAATTCCTATTACGTACCATGTCAAGATATTTGACGGAGTTCTTAAGAGAAAAATGATAAGAACCTACTCGTAGGGTAATGTGACTTAATTTAGGTATGTTGCTGTCTACTGAAAACACAAATTTCAGACTTGGAACAGGAAATCTGTAGACTATTTGATATTGACCATCATGCACAACACCAAAGATATCTTTAAGACAAGGCATAATGGTATCATTTTTTTTATTTTCACGTCATCATTTATGCAAAGGTCATCTGCATACTGTACTATTTTAAACGGAATATGATTAAAACTTAATTGGTGTTAATCAACAGTGTACAAATTAAAAAGAAAAGGGCTCAAAACTGAACATTGTGGAAGTCCGTTGTTGTTATTTCTTGGACCTACAATTTTGTTATTAAAATTTCTTAAAAATTCTTTTCTGTTGACATAAAATTTAATAATTATGTTGACTATATGATGTGGAATGTGAAATAATTTCAACATCTTATAGGCATATATTATCACACGCACTTTCTACGTATATGAAAAGGGCAAAAAGGTCATTGTTTCTGAAATAATTATTGGTTATGTCAAGCACAAGAGTATAAAGAGCATCTAGACAACCAACCCCCTTTTGACAAGCTAATTTATTATGAGTTTCCACCATTTTAATCTACCTTTAGTCATTCTTTCTAAAATCTTCAAGACATGCCATCAAAGAGTTTAGCCTATATGATTGTATCTAGTTTAAGGATTGGTATGACAATAACAATTCTTAGTATATCAATTTTAGCATCTTTAAAAATACATTTTTCGCTATATTCGGAAGTTGTGTAAGCATAGAATATTTAATATCGTAACTCGAAGTGGTGTTAGATCTATTGGTTAGTGCAAAGTCATGTTCTTCCCGTGTAAATGGATTTTACAAAAAAGTGACTTGAAATTATAAGAGTATTTTGAATCGTTGTAGCAGTGTTAACTCACGGAGATGCTATTTTGTCAAAAAATTCTTAAATCAAGCCATCACTAGGATGAAATACTTGGAGTATATTTTCTTGCCTCGTTCCAGACATTTTTTATAGGCCCATTTTTATTTAAAGATGAACACCAGTTTCTCCAACTTTCTTTGGCTTTTAATGTGAGAATTTTTAGCGAAGCATAATTAGCGAAACTAGAATTACTTTTATATGTTTTTAAAGCATTTTTCCTGTTAGAAACAACTTGTTCACATTCGAAATTCCACCAAGGAGGAGGTAGTCGTTTAATACGATTTTGGGTTTATATGCAGTCCATTTAAGACGACAAAGGGACTACTACAGGGTTGCTCCACATTCCCCACCCTGTTCAAAGTATTCCTGGAAAAAACCCTGAAACCATGGAAAAGAAAGTGCGAAGGAATGGGTATACCAGTAAGGAACGAATATCTATATACGCTAAGTTTTGCCGACGACCAAATAGTGATCGTACAAGACCAGGATGACCTCAGTTTTATGATGAGAAAACTGGAGCAGGAATATACAAAGAATGGGATGGAAATAAACCTAAAGAAAACTGAATACCTAACAACGGAGAATACAGAAATAAAACAGCTGGAAATAGACGAAGGTAAACAAATCAAAGGAACAGACAAGTATAAGTATTTAGGTTTCATAATATCAAACAAAGGAACAACGGAGGAAGATATAAAAAATAGACTAGGACAAACAAGAGACTGCATACGAAAATTGAACCCGGTACTATGGGATAAGAACATCAGCATGAAAACAAAGAAAAAAATATATAATACCATGACAAGAAGTATCCTCACTTATGGGTGTGAAAATTGGACAATAAATAAGAAAACCAAAAACAAAATAAGAGCAACAGAGATGGAATTCCTAAGGAGAAGCTGCAGAGTAACAAGAAGAGATAGCATAAATAACATGGAGATTAAGAGGAGAATCGGAATGAACTCCGACATAATAGACTACATCGAACAGAAGAGGTTAACCTGGTACGGACATGTCAGAAGAGCAGACCAAAATTGGTGGATAAATAGAATAACAGAGTGGAGCCCGATAGGAAGAAGAAAGAGAGGCAGACCCCGAAGATCTTTCAGAGATGAGGTGGACGAAGCAATGAGTAGAAGAAACCTACAGGAAGGGGACTGGCTAAACAGGAAAAATTGGAGAAAACGGTTGAGTGAAGGAATACAGTGAAAACTGTGGAAATCCTTGTATATATATAAGTCGGAATGGATTTTGAAAATGCATTACTAATACTTTCTATTAGGAAATCATATTTCTCTGTGGTAGACAAGCTGCCCGAATAGTTTTTGAATAGAAATAAAATTTTGATCAATCAGATCGGACTATTGGGTCCAATTAGCTTTTTTAAGATTTCGAAAACCGAATTTTTGAAACCGAAACGTATTTATTACTCTTGCAATGAATGCAACTAACATCTATATTTCCGCGTGAGTGATTTGCATTTTTATTTACGGAGTGATTCTACAACGAATCCATAGGTTTTGAGACCTACACTGTTTTGAAATGTGACCGTATTTTGGACTGGATAACATACAACCGGTTTATACTAACATACTGAGGCACTATATTACCTTCAAAATCTACAATAACAGTTCGTTTTACAACATACTCTACCATTTTTTTGACGTTTCTATGCATTCGTTTAACATTTAAGAACGTGAAGGCGATTTAATATTTTCGTTACTGTAAATATACAGTATCAAACTGAGTATCAATATCCCGAACTAAACCCTTGCTCTCTAATAAATGACCCGAAATAAAGGCTCTTAAATCGTCTTCCTTTAGACTATTATTATTTATAAGACTGTTTGCGTTATGTATGGAATCTACTGGCATCTTAATTCTATTCCTACGAATTCGTTTCAGATGAATAATATTAAAAATTCCTAGTTTCTTGTACAAAACATGACCTATTGTCATTGGATATAAACGACCAAGATTGGTGTTATCTTTCAATATAAACGAAAATTTTTTATACGTTGTAGTTATATCACCATATATGGTTTTCATATAGAAGAGTTTCCATTCCCCCATGTGGGAAGAAACATTATATGGTTTTTTCCCCCATAAGAATATACATAAATTTACATGGACGCAGCCTACCAGGAATTTAAAATCAATAATTGACTATTTCATTCATCGTAAAGATTCTAAACTAAAAACGAAGGACGTGAAGGTGTTTAGAGGGCCAGAATGTGGAAGTGACCAACATATGATTATTGCAAAAGTAATGGTGACATTTAAGAGAGAACAATCAAGTCACAAAAATGATGAAGTAACAGACATAGGAACAACCATAGAAAACATAAAATATAACCTGGAAAGCTTTAAACAAGATTCGACAAAGTTCTTATATAAAATTAGAATAGCTCAGAAAATAAAAAATATAGAAACAAAGGACTTAGACCCTGAAAGTCTGTATAAGGTAATTAAAAAATATATTCATGAAGCGGCAAATGAAGCACTGGGAAAAGTTGAAAATCGGAAAAAAGGAAAACCTGAATGGTTGTCAACGGAACTAGAAGAGAAAGTTCTCAAGAAAAAACAAGCATATCACATATGGCTTCAATCCAAAGATCCTCAAGACAGAGAAATATACGCTAAATGGAATAGAGAAGTTAAAAAAGACGTGGATAAGGCGAAAAATATAAACTGGGAGGCTAAGTGTGATGAACTGGACAGATTTATGGGTGGAACAAAAGTGGCGCAAGCTTGGAAAACATTAAAGCAGTTTAGGAAAAATGAGAAAAATGAAGACAACATTTCTCTCATAAAGTTATGTATGGGAAAAATATTATACGAAACTGCTGAAAGAGGATAGAGTAGAGTACAGATGGGAAAAGATAAGGGAATTAATAGACAACAGAGACGAAAGACAGGAAATCCCTATAATAACATTATCTGAATTGACGGAAACCTTAAAAGAGGTTAAAAACGGAAAAGCCGCAGGGCCTGGAGACATTCCCATAGAGCTGGTTAAATATGGGCCGACTGCACTTTTAGAATTAATAGTAGACCTTTTCAATAAATGTATGTGTGGAGACCAGGAAATTCCTAAAGATTGGAATAAATCTTATATAAGCTCCATATATAAGAGAGGGAATAAAAGAGACTGTTCCAATTATAGAGGTATTAGTGTGACGAGCTCTGTGGGCCGGTTGTACGGCAGAATATTAAAGAAGAGGGTTGAAAGACAGATACAAGATATTGAAGAACAAAGCGGCTTTCGTACCGGGAGATCCTGCCTTGATAATATATTTATCCTACGACAAATAATTGAAAAGCGTGTCGAAAGAAGTAGAGAGACCCATTTGGTATTTATAGACCTTGAGAAAGCATATGATAGTGTCCCGTTAAAGAAAATGTTTGAGGTCCTCAAAAGGTCCGGATTGGATTCGACGTATATCCGAGCGATATATAAATTGTACGAAAATGCAGTTAGTTGTATAAAAATTGAAACCAGAACCTCAAATGACTTTAAAGTCACTAAAGGCCTAAAGCAAGGATGCTGTTTGTCACCGACACTCTTTAAAATATACGTCCAAGAAGCATTGAGGAATTGGAGAAATAAATGTAGATTTATGGGCATCGAAGTGGGACAAGAAACTCTGTATACATTGTTGTTTGCAGATGATCAGGTGGTGGTTGCAACCGATGAGGAAGATATAAATTATATGAATCGAAAATTATTTGAGGAATATGCCAAATAGGGGCTTACTGTAAACATAAGCAAAACAGAATATTTAAAAATTGGAGGAAATACCACAGATCTGAGGCTTGAAAACGCAGTCATAAAAGGCTGCAACCAGTATAAATATCTAGGAAGCATCATATCAGCAGATGGCAGAGTTAAGATAGATGTACAAAACCGAATAACCCAAGGGAAAAAATGCATCCGAATACTGAATTCATTACTGTGGTCTAATAAAATAAAGATGCATACCAAACTTCGCGTATACAGAGCAATTGTAGAACCAATTACCACATATGGTGGCGAATGTTGGACGATGACAAAGAATGAACGAGATAAAGTAGACGTTTTGTGGAAATGGATTATCTTAGAAGGTCATGTCGAGTATCGAGAATGGAAAGAATCAGGAATGAGGAAATACGAAACCGTACAGGAATTAGAGATACTCTTTCAGATAGAATACAAGGAAGGCAATTACAATGGTATGGTCACGTGATGAGAATGGAGGAGGAGCATGGGCCAAAGAAAGCCTTAATGTATGTTCCGCCAAAAAGAAGGAAAAGGGGAAGACCACCAAATTCCTGGAGAAGAGAAATTACAAAAACAATGCAATCTAGAGGCTTAGAAGAGGGAGATTGGAGAGATAGGAAAAGATGGAGGCTGAAATGCGGGAAGCGGCAATCGCCGTAGGACCCCGTTATATGATGATGATGAGTTATATCACTTTAAGTTAAATCTTCTATTAGGCACCACGTTTTTTTCAGACGCTATAACTTCAGATGAACTAACAATACTATTAGAAGCACTTAAAAGTGTTCCTCAGCCTATATAATCCCCCATAGGGGATAGTAAAAAAATTGTAAAGATTATACGATATTGTTTTTATTTAACACTATAGTTTACAAATCAGCCGAAAAATAATTAGTTTTAACTTAATTGCTAATTGCTTTAAATCCAACGAACTAAACCTTCCAATAGTACAGGTAACGATGGAATGAAAAAAACATCCTAAATTTTCACATATTTCTTATGTCAAATTTCTCTAAAATCTGTAATTGGAACTGCCAAAGAATCATCCTGTATGTATTAAAATATCTTCCACCAGTAAAATTAAAATCAAACAAAACTCATCTCAACATCAACCAACTTTATTTAACTCTAATAAAACTCTTACATATTAATAATAAAACACGTGACACTAGTCATAAAACAAACTATTCTATCTTTTAATAGACGCCATATCTTCTTCCTCTGTGAACGATGGACTTAGGTTCGATAGTTTTCAAGTTTCCTTCGCAAGCGGTTATGTTACAATTACATTTGGATGGTACTTCTATGTCCTTCTTGAGCACACTGCCGTCAGGGCATTGAAGTTCGACTTGTAAGGCATTGAAGGCGACAGCTTGACAACAAGAACATTTGGATTGCAACATTCCCAAAACTGTAAAAAGAAAATACGATTTAAACAAATTACTTTGTGCAATTTATCATTTCAATTGGTCATTTTTCTCATCGTCGCTTCAACTCAAAATTTGATCCGGAAAGTTATAAAAAAACTAGTTAAAAAGTGAAGTGAAGTAAAAACTAGAAGAAAACAGGTTGGATGACACTAGAAATACTGAAACTCGTTGACTAAAGAAGAGAAGTCAGAAACAAAAATAAAGACGAATGCAAGAGAATCCACGCAATAATTAGGCTGAAGATAAGACATGCAAAAAAAGAGATAAATTAAAAGAGATCGCCGGAAACAAACGGAAACAACTATCCAAAAGTTTAGAAGACAAAAATGCTGGGTCGTACAGAGTTAGAAATGAGCAGATCGTTAGTCGGTTGAACCAAACAGCACAACTGATCAATATAATAAAGAGGCGCAAATCTGGAATATTTCGGTGATATTGTGAGACACCCTGAAAATATAAACTTTTGCATCATTTAGGAAAAGATCTAAGGTAAACGTGGTCCTGGTAGAAGAAGAGCAATATGGCTAAAAAATCTAAGACAATCTTACGGATAATCGAATACATCATTATTTAGAGCTGCTGTTAATGAAGTCACAATATTGAATATGGTAGCGAACATAATATATTTAACTATCGATAACGGTCATGGAACTAGAAGAAGAAAAAGAATATACTGATATATTTTAAGATGAAATGTTTTTATAGATGTTTAAAAAGTAAAATTACGCAAAATGATAAACTAAATATAGTGAAACCTGAGTAACCCGGAAGTTAACTAACTTAGCATACTGTGCATGACGGAAATATTAGTAATAAACTGATTACTGCAATGCATAAAAATCTGAGCTGCATAAAGCATAATTCTGTATATGTTTAATACCATTTACGTAATCCTATATATCGTTTTAATACCATTTATACCATTTAGCAATATATTTAACTCTATAATAAACATAAAACATAAGAAATCGTACCTGGATTAAAGGTAGTTGCAGATTCACAGCTACCGACACATTCTGTGAAGTTCTTGATCGGGTTGATATTGGAACATTCAGAGTATTTCAATAGTCCAATGGTTTCTTTTTCGGGAACTGGAAGGGCCATACATTGTGCTGAAATTAAAATAAATATATAAGTAATATGTATGGGACAATATTATTTCGGAAGAAGTGACATCAATTAAATTTTCTTATCCTTTTTGTTCCATTTTGATTCGTTATAGCTTCATGATGCGTTCTGAACATTAAGGTTTGTTTGTTATTTAGCGAAATATTCTTATTTCTGTCGTTAACGATGACCTCCGTGTCATGTTCATGTTGTGCTGAGTTTTGGAAGTGTACGACATTCATCATCATGCAACCTCTTCTGTGCACTGCTGGACATAGGTCTCTCCCATTTTTCGCTACTCTTCACGGTTCTGTGAACGCAGATCTTCGCACAACGCAGATGATTGAGCATTTCCCCGTCTATTTTCCCACTTTAGCATTTTAAAGGCGTATTCGAAGACCGTTATAAATAATTTAGGTGAGAGAGTGTCGCCATGTCTCACACATCGCTTTATATGAATTTCTCTGGTGGTTTCTCTCATGTAGTTTTACACGCATTGTGGCGTTTTCGTACAATGTTTGTAATAACTTTGTAAGCCGGTAGTATACTCTACTATTGTTCAGAGCAGTTATCATCATCATCATCATCATCAGTGGCGTTACAGATCTTTATGAGCCAAAGCCTTCTTCAGAACAATCCTCCATTCGCCCCTGTCTCTGGCAACTCTTCTCCATGCTCCAATTCCGATAGACTTCAAATCATTTTCTAGGTTGTCTTGGTACCTAAGTCTCGGTCTTCCTCTTCTTCGTTGGCCCTCTTCGGTCAAAAACTTTTCTGACTATGGCATCTTCCTCTCGTCTGATTACATGACCTATCCATCTGAGGCGTGCTACCTTAATGAATTTTACAACGTCAGGTTCTCCAAATCTTCTATACAACTCAAAATTGTAACACCTGCGCCACAAACCTTGTTCTTTTATGCCTCCATATATTCGTCTTAGTATTTTTCGCTCAAAACGTTTGAGCAATTCTTGGTCATTCTGTGTTAGTGTCCAAGTTTCTGAACCATATGTTAGCACTGGTCTTATTAGTGTTTTGTATACAGTCAGTTCAGAGCAGTTATAATGCTGTCTAATTCCACGTTATCGAAGGCTTTGTGAAAGTCTACGAAGATAAGTACCAGTGATCTGTTATATTCTATCGAATTTTTGATCTGTTATATTCTATAGAATTTTCTATTAACGTTTTTACTGTTTGTAGGTGATCGTTTGTTCCGAATTTTGAGCGGTAGCCAGCTTGTTCTCGGTTTTGACAGAAATCCAACTTTTTTTCTAGTCTTCTGGTTCTTCTTCTGGTTCTTCTTCTGGTTCCATAAGCTGATTGGTCTATAGTTTTCTAGGTGAGCCTTGTTTCCTTTCTTGTGCAGTAAAATTGTTACTGCATTGTTCCATGTTTCCGGTATGCAACAATCTGTTAAACAAAGGTTATACAAAATTTTTATTTGGTTGAGAAGGGCACGTCCGCCCATATTTATAGCTTCTATTACGACTCCATGTTCTTCTGGTGCTTTGTTATTTTTCATCTTTTTTATTGCATCTTGGATTTTGCTTAGTGTGATCTCTGGCATGAGCTCTGAACCCTGGTTGATGATTTTGCGTGATGCGGCGGTTTCCAAGTTCGTTTCGTCTTCTCTTTGACTTGTGTATAGTTCTTGATAGAAGTCTTCAACTATGTGTAGTAGTTCTTCTCTATTTGATGTGGGGACACCTTTCTTTATTCTTTAGTTTGTGTATTTCATATTTTCCATTGTTTAGCCGTCTTCTCAGGACTTTCAGATTTTTATTCTCCTCTATAGTTCAGTGTACCTTTTCATTTTTAAATTTTCTTAAATCTTTCGGTATAGCTTTTGATACTTCTTTATTTATTTTTCGTAGTTTTTCTTCGTCAATCCTTTCGTTTTCTTTGATTTCTCTTCTAGTTTCCATTATTTGCTTTGTTTCAATGGTTATTTTCTCATCTTGGCGTCTTTTAGGGCAGCATTTTACTTGAGCCTCTACGATATTTTTGTCTACGGTATTTACATTATTTATGCATTCATTTTGTTGTAGGATTTTATTAATATTGTCTTGGTATTCATTTAAATTAATTGGATCGTTCCATATCGGGTTGGCTTTCTTCCTAATCATCTTGGATCTTTCTGTTATTAAGTCTAATTTTAGTTTGGCTCTTACCATTCTATGATCGCTGCCTGTGGCAAAGCTATTAAGGACTGTGATATCGTTGAATATCTGTTTTTTGTTACTGATTATGTAGACTCGTTTCTGATCTTGCCATCTGGGCTTTTCCACGTCCATCTTCTGTGGTCTTTTTTAGAGAAGAAAATATTAATCTGGTATAGATTTAGTTGTAATAGAAATTCTAGTAGTGTTTGTCCAGGCTCGTTTCTGCCTTTGGATCCAAATTTACTTAGTAGTGTTTTCTGTTCATCCTGATTTAGACCGATCTTTGCGTTAAAGTCACCGCATATAATCGTGTAGTGTGTTGGTGTTTCTTTCAGTGCCGTTGAGATATCATCTAGAACTCTTCAATCTGCTCATCCGGATGGTCCTTTGTTGGAGCCATATACTTAAATAATTTTTATTTTATACCTTTAATGTACGAAATTACCGGTCTAATACCTTTACTGACATTACGGGTTATATTTTGTTTTTTTTTTTGTTTTGGTACCGATTATACACCCATATTATACTGTTCGTTTAGTTATTTGTTCTTTAATCTCTTCTCCTAGTTGAATTTTTCCAGATAATTTTATTCTTAGATAGTTTATCTCCATAACGTATTAATTTGTGTTGTTTAAAGTTTTAAACATATAAATATTAACACTGTACTCTTCTCTTGTTCATCTAACTGTATGGGATTCTTTGGCGCCATATCGTTTAAATTCACCGTATATATATTTTCTAATTCCAATGCAGTCTGTATCAGAAGTTTAGATTTTTTTGATCTTAAGAATGAATAATCAAATTTATTAAAGATAGTAAATTCTGATCTCTCTTATACTTACTTAGTGCTTCTCCAGTAGTGTTGCAGTATTGACAGCATCCCTTTACATAGATGTCTTTAGGATCGCAAGAACTATCGAACGGTGGGCAAGATTCTTGCTGACTAACAATCGAATATTGGTCTCCCAATTTTTCACAACTGAATGTTGTACAATTATCGTCTGATTTCCAGGTTTGACCTTCTAGCCACACTTCGTTTTCAATGACACACGATACTTGAACACATTGACCACAGCATTTTGTTTCAGATGGTTTATATTCCCAACCCTAAAACGAAACATAAAAACGTGAAAAATATATCAATTACGCATTAAGTGTGACTTGTATTGAAGTTACAACCGAAAACTACTACAGAATAAGCCTTTTCATCACAATTTTTTTTATTAGTTGTACGGCCATTTTTTTCGTACTGTCTGTTGTAAACAAACATGTTAGGTTAGTAATATAAATAACAATAAAGTAACCGTGAACACATAATTAAGATAAAAAGATACGAAAAAGTACGAAAATAAACAAAAAAGTGCCTCAATTAGCAAATAAATTGTTTCGATCGATTATTATAATTATCTGTATCTGTACGGTGTCGTTATGGAGTACCTATATCAAAATAATATTTTATTTGTATTAATAGGGGAACATGGGGGAATGACACTCACGTGTGTAGTGCCACTCAGACCGATTTACCACGAAAATCATAATACAAACACGATTTGGCAACGCTAGCTTGTCTGTTCCATTATGATTGTGCTAACTTGTGTTTAATGGTAAGTACCGTGTTTTTACAGTTACTAATATAATTTTGACGTAGGTATATTAATCAATATTCATGTAGATTTTCGTAAATATTTTCAGTTTAGAGAACAGACATACTGTTAAGTATGTCTGTTCTAGTCTATTGTCTATTGATCATTAGTTAATAAAGTGGGGTAATGCCACTCACTATGAGCGGGACTACTCCATAGCGAGGGTAGTTACCCTAAATTGAATATCGTTATCTGTGTGGTTTTCAATATTTTTTTTTTAAAAATAAAATTAAAGACAGTCAAGATTTCCTTTCACGCAAAAATGAAAGCCTATGAATAACTGTTCTGATGAGCTTTATTTTAAAGCGAAATACGTATCAACAGATACATAGACTATTTTTGCGTGAAAGGAAATCTTGACTGTCTTTAATTTTATTTTTATTCGGATCTACTCTGTATGAGTACAAGAAACCAATTCGCTAACGATTTCTGCTTAGCTGAGGAGACATGTCGTGGAATGCAAATTTTAGATTCCCCATGTCTCTATTAACATCTTTATCAGCGTCTGTTATACCTTGCATTTATAGAAGGTTCAGATTAAGGCAGTTATCAGAATTGTGTTTCGAAACTATTTTACGGATTTTTTTTTCCTTTTAAAATGCCCCGTAAAAGAAAAAGGACCACGCAAATTTCTTCTCGGTCAGTTAAGGTGATGGAAAGTACTTTGCAGTCTATTCAAAATGGGACAAGTATTCGAAGTGCTAGCAAGAGATATGGCGTTTCTTATAGTTCAGTCAGAGATAAAAGTCGAACTGACCTATGAATTCCCGCTAGATTAGAACGTTCTGCAACATTTACAAAACATGAAGAAACGAAAATTGCAAACCAAGTTTTAATTTTGTCAAAACAATTTTATGGGATATCCCAAAAAGGCATGTGATATATGAATACGCAAAAAACTAAGCATATATTTAATATGCTAACTCAATTTGCTGGTGTAGACTGGATGTATAGTTTCCTTAGAAGAAAACCTAGTTTAAGTTTAAGGAAACCAGAACCAACAAGTGAAGGCATTCAATAGGTATGAAGTTCAGCTATTTTTCTCCAACCTCAAAGTCTTAATGGAGCAGTATAAATTTAGTTCTTCGAGAATATTTAACTACGGTCCAAAATCCTTGCAATATTCTGGCACAAAATGACAAAAACAAGTTGATGTTGCAAGTAGTTGGGAGCGAGGTAAAAACCACATTGTGTGCTGCGCAGTTAGTGCCTCTCGAGTCTTTATTCCACCAATGTTTATATATTTCAGACAGCGTATGATGCCATTATTAGAACGAAGAGGCCTTCCTGAGTCTATCTATTGATGCAGTAAGTCAGGTTGGGTCACTGAACATTTATTTCTTGAATGGCTTCAACACTTCATAACTACGTCGCATAAGTCATGCATCGATTGTTAATACTTCCCTTAATAGTTATTAATTCTGCAAAAACAATGGAATACACATGCTTTCATTACCACCACATACGTCCCACAAGATGCAGCCACTGGATTTAACAGTTTTTGGCTAATTAAAAATAGCATGGTAGAGAAATGGACATCTTTACAAAATATTACACCATAGGACTTAGCATCATTGATTAACATGGTATCGCTACAGTAGAGAACGCAGTTGAAGGATTCGAGGTGACTGGTATATGTCCTGTTAATCCAAAAGTGTTCAGTGACGAAGACTTTCTGGCGTCTGATACTTTAAAAGATTCGTAGATTCTGAAAGTAAATTGAGCAATGCAAGAAAGAAATCAAAGATCTTTAAGTCCAAGCTTTGGTTTACAGACAGTAATCCAAATAAATGTATCTCCAGAATCAAACATATCATTTACAGAAGTAATACCAATACCCGGACCATCAAATACCCAAAAAAAACTTTAAGACGGAAACAACATTCACAGATTCTGACTCGAACACCCTTTAAAAGTAGAGTGTAAGTAAAATTTCGAAACAATCTCCACCAATAAAGAAATCGAAAAGAGATGTGAAAGCAAGCGTCTTCATCTTTTGATGAAAGTGTAGATGAAAATGAACTCTGCGATGATGACGAACTTGACAAACCAAATGAATACTGCATAAACTTCAATGAATTTGGTAAAGATGATGAGATATGGTTTAGGCGCAGAATTTGCGCTAGATGGATTCATTAAGAGTGTAGTGGCTGCAAAAAAGTAAAAGTGTATATTTGGGACTTTTCTTAAGAATACCAATGCATATATATCATAAAAAGGCAACTGAGCGGTATTACCCCAGACTTCTCGCAAATGACACTCAGTGTACGTTGTTCTTAATATTTTTTTATTCGTTAAAACATTAGGTTTAAGTTTTTTTTTATTTTACTTGTAGTGAAAGTCCTCCTTCTCCTTAGTCGTAATCCCTTTTGGGATTTGGTGACACCATCAGGCTTTTACAGTTTTTGCACGATTTCTCTCTATCCTTCTCTGTCCTGGGCTAGTTGTTCGGCTTCATGTAACCCTTGGTTAATCAGTATTTTTGTTTGATCTACCCAACGGCTTGGAGATCTTCCCCTAGGTCTCTTTCCTTCAACTCTACCCTTGACCATCAGTTTTTCCATCGTGCCTGTTCTTCTAGCAATGTATCCAAAATACTGCAAATATCTCTGTTGTAGTTGTTTAAGCAATCTATCCTTTACTTTAAGTTGTTCTAATATCGATACGTTAATGCGATGATCAATCTAGGATATTCTCAACATGCGGCGGTATACCCACATTTCAAAAGCGTCCAGTTTATTTTTATCCGCTTTCTTTAAGGTCCACGTCCACGATGCATATGTCGCTATGGGAAAAATGAGCGCCCTTACCAGCCTTAGTTTTGTGTGTATTGTTATGCTAGAATTTTTCCAAATTGCTACTAGTTTCATCATAGCTGTTCTAGCAATAGTCAACCTTTTACGTATCTCTCTGTCACACCCTCCGTCATTTGTTATTAGGGACACCAGGTATATGAAACTATTTACTACTTCAAAGCCCCCAATTTCTTTAATGTGTTGAAGATTATTCCGAGCTCTGTCTACTATCATGTCTTTGTCTTACTCCTATTTAGCTGTAGTCCATATATTTTGCTTTTTTTCCATTTCTTCTTGTTTTGCCGCGATTATTAAAGTGTCATCTGCATATCTCAAGTTATTGATTTTTTGACCGCCTACTGATATTCCGCCCTTCCATCCGTCTAGTACCTTTCGCATAATGTGTTCGCTGTAGATATTAAACAGAGTTGGCGAGATTATGCATCCCTGCCTGATACCTGCCTTTATTCTGAAATGATCGGAATGGGTGTTGTTTATTTTTACTGTGCACTTATTATTTTCATATAGATTTCTAATTAGTAGAATTAAGTGGTGGGGTGTTCCCATTTCAGCTAGTATGAACCATAATTGCTGCCATTTGACTTTATCGAAGACCTTTGTGTAATCAACAAGCACATCAGTGTAGTGAAAGTACTTGGAATAAAATGTATAATTTTATATTTTACATCTTATTTTTCCTATTTGTCTAAATAAAATTAGATATCCTTGTTAAGTGAATGGCCCCATGCTCACTACTATTATTCAGTACATACATTTATCAGTGTTAGCCTTAAATTATTAAATAATATATTTTATTGATTAAACACTATCATAATATTGTTAATATATTTCGACAAGAAATGAAAATCGATTAACATTATTAATTAGAATAAAAAAATTATAGATTATTTGTATAGTAAACAAGTAATGATGCCTAACATGTTGATCAAAACAGTACAAAACTATTGTTTCAACATGGCGGCTGCGCATGCACTCGTTCCATAATGAAAAGGCCCATACCAAAGAATACAGACGCATATGTGTCTATATTCTTTGCCCATACTACCAAACCATAAATTTAGCTACATAAAGTAGGTATGGTTCAGATTTAACAATAAGTGTAAGAGTAAAAATATTTACCTTTGCACATTTAGTCTTGCAGAACTGGACGGATTCTTGAAGGACAAGTTCTTGTTCTCCTTTTTCATTACATTTGTAGCTCTTGCATTTATCATCTGCTGAGGGCCATGTTTCTCCAACCTAATAAAAATAAAGAATATTAAGTATAAAATAAAAAGGTAAAAATATAAAGCAAAAACAGAAGACGAAGTACAAATAAGTGGTAAAAGTGTTATAATGTAATCAAAATGTTTTTGCATAATAAACACTTTTCTTTTTTTACTTGTGCAGGTCAAACTTGGACCCCAAGTGGCGTATAGGGAAATGCCTATTAGTATAAATACCGTGAAAATAAAATACACGCTTAAACCAAAAATAGCAAACATAGTCTAACTTATAGTAAGCGGCTGTAAACAGTAAAGGTCGTGGCATATTATCGTGCACGTTGCGTTTCCAGCACATAGCGTTTAGTTTCCGAAAAATATAATTTAAATGGTTTTAAATATGAACAACTCACACTGTCCGGAACGTAGCGTTTCGGACACTTAACGTTTCCGTTCAGTATATTCGAAAACAATATTTTACTGATGCCGACGGCTACGTAACGAGTCGTAACCGGTTGGTAACGATAATGTGAATTAGATATCCGTCGTTTTCCCTCCGTTGTTTATTTAGGTATCTGTTTGATTTTGATACAGAATATTTAAAAAAATAATTTTCGAGGCTATTTTGTCATTTATGCATGTGTTTTTATTGCTTTGTGACAATTAATCACGGAAGTGATAAACAATTAGGACTTTTGTACGGAATTGATACCTCTTCTTTTTAAAAAATACTTTTTGCTTTGATATGTATGGCTTCGTTAAATGTAGTATTTTGTTTTTTAACTGAAGGTGTAATTAAATTTAAAACATATTTAAACTAAATATTATTCATTCTAAAATATCCATAATATTTTTCATCGTCATCAATTAATTCTCTGTATAAAGTCCAGTAGTCACCTTCCTTCTTCCTTTCTCTTAGCATTGAATGTACTTCAAACCTTCTTTTTAACACAGTTTTTCATTCCTCATCGTTAAGTAGAAGAGCAATTGCACATAATTTTTGTCGAGAAAAGCGATATCATATCTTCACCGAACCAAACTTAAACGTTCTATGTATGAAAATGTGAACGCGCAGTCCGATTGCTCGAGTGGAAGGGCTACGTTCCGGAAACTATACGTGCACAATAATATGCCGCGACCTTATGATCCAAAATGGGCGGCTAAACTCGTCAACTGCCAAGTACGGTGTTTTAAAGGTCAAAACCCTTTAAATAAAAAACGACCATGACAGATCATAAAACCATATTACCACAGGTGAGTAGAATTAGAGATCCAAAACCTTACGGTCGCCAAAAGCTAGAGAGATCAAAACTTAAAACATCGCAGTAGCAACTTTATATATATATATATATATATATATATATATATATATATATATATATATATATATATATATATATATATATATATATATATAACGAGTTTATTACAGCTGTCGCCGTTTCTCGCAACCTAGCTTCCAACGCTTGCGATCGTTCCAGTCATCTACTTGTAGACCCCTATCTTCCATTGCACCTTTAACTTCTTGTCTCCACGATCTTCTTGGTCTTCCCTTTTTCCTGCGTTTGGGGGAGATCCACTGTAATATTCTCTTTGGCCATCGTTGATCATTCATCCTTTCTACATGGCCATACCATTTCAGCGTTTTGCATTCTATAGTTTCCAGGACGTCAATGTCTATGCCCATACGCTCTCTGATTTCAGTATTCCTTACTCTATCTTTTCTAGTGAGTTGGCAACATCTTCTCCATTTCATTTCCATTGCTTTTCCATTGCTTTCAAAGCTCTGAACCATATGTAGCAATGCTTTCTATGATACTTTTGTATATCCTAATTTTTGTGTTTCGGGTGATGTGGTTATTCCAAAGTATACTATTCAGTTGACGTATTGCTGAATTTCCTTGACCAATTCTAGTAGCTATTTCTTTTGTATTCCGACCATTGTTTGTAATGTTTACACCGAGATATTTATAGCTATCAGTATTTTGAATTTGTTTGCTTCCTAGTTCTAAGTGCTTTCCTTCACCTCCCACTACTACGTACTCTGTTTTTGATGGATTAATTGATAAGCCCCACTTAGTATATTCTTCATCTATTTTTCGTAACATGTAGTGGATATCATCTTGATCTTCTGCAAGTATTACTTGGTCATCAGCAAAATGCAAGCTGTACAGTGTATGGTCTCCAATTTTAACACCCATAGGTTCACATTTTCTGTTCCAAATATCCAAAACCCCCTCCAAATAAATCTTAAAGAGTGTAGGTGCAATGCAGCAGCCTTGGCGAAGTCCTATGGTCACTTTTATCTTTTTTGTCACTTTTTGTCCAATCTTCATTACATTCGTCATATCATCGTACAACTCCCGTACAGCATTAATGTAAATCGGTGGAATATTCTTGTCTTCTAGCACCTGCCATAGCTTGGCTAATGGGACACTGTCATACGCTTTTTGAAGATCAATAAATACCATGTGTGTCTCCATATTATGTTCCAAACGCTTTTCTATTGTTTGTTTTAGGCAGAACACATTGTCTATACAAGAACGACCAGCACGAAAGCCACTCTGATCTTCAGCGTCTTCGCAGCAATCTTCAATTCGGCTTTTAGCAGTAGCAACTTACAACTGCCAATTGTTAGTATCAAATTACCAACCAGCAGTAGAAAATGAACTTAAGAAAATTACGTAGAACATACTAGATATATGTGAAATAAAAGATACTCTACTTCAAGCGAAGGAAAAACAAAAGCCAACAGGGGTAGGTTTTCTTATACATCCAAGTTAGTCTCTAGTTATGAAAACAAATCTGACAGAATAGTGATTATCACACTAAAAATCTACGGTAATCAACAGCTCAAAATTTTCTAAATATGTGCCCCAACAACAGATTGCAATAATGAGGAAATCGAAGCATTTTCAGAAGACTCATCCGGAACCATTGAAGAAAATAAATGTACCTCTGCCCTAGTTACGGGAGATTTAAATTATTGGAAAACAAAGTTCGGGGTATAATAATGTATACTACGTGATCTGACGTATCCTTCGTAGTCTGTACGAATTTTTGAAGAAAGTGATCTTACTAACGTAGTTTGTACGAATTTTTGAAGAAAGTGATCTTACTAACATTTATAGATGGTACTATTACTGTAAGTGATGTATTAACAAATTTCTCACCTTAACAATATTGCCGTCAACTTTGCAAGCTGTCTTCACGTGTTTGGGACAACACTGTCCTTTGACAATCTCTTCTTGAATAACAAAGTTTTTGTTATCTTCTTCAGATATTACCGGACAGTTAGTAAGTTGAGCTCGAACTTGAATCTAAAAAGACAAATAATATTAGATCACAAATGAATAAACTATAATTAAAAATGTTCTAGATATTTAATTTACTTTTTAATTAAAGTTTATAGCAAAGAATCATTTAGAAATCGAAGATGTGATATTTGAATATTTAATAATACTTACCAAACCTTCAACATCTGTGCAAACATATTTGGTACAAGCATCTGGAGATGACCATTCTTCTCCAATTTCATAGATGGTTCCTTCAACAACACAAGCGATTTGTTTGCAGTATCCGCAACATTCTTTGGATTCCAAAGTTGGTGCGACGTATTCAAATCCATAATCGCAATTGACTTCACAATGTTTGACTTGGTTCTGTTTCTGAATATATCCGGCATCAGATTTGACACACATAATAGACGTACAGTAGTCACCTTCCATATACCATGTGTCTCCTACTTCTTGTACTTTACCTAAAAATAAAAATTTTATTTAAAAAACAATAATAATAGAGAATAATAATATATAATAATAAAAACCTATGGGAATTTTGGTCAGTTCTTATGTCAGGCGAGGCCCGCTACCAAGGGAACATCAATAAATTACATTGTAAGGAAGAGGGGAGACTTTGCATTTTACAGAAATAACATTGATTTTTTTTTAAAATCACTGAAAAGGGAGGTCATGACTTGCAAATTCGACGTCGCCGGGTGGACCTCGACGCTTTACGAAAAAAGAGTGAAAGGGTATTAAAAAGTAAAAACTTTTTACGACGTAGTTTGTAGATGTTCTCCAATGGGAATGCTATCTGAATATTTGGAGCAGTCCAACCCTTTCTAACGGTATCATGCGTGTCATACCATGTATCACCTAAATAATGAATTGTTCGGTTTTGGTCTCGATATTCTTGAATTTTTTCTAAATAGTGTAAACGCCAATGTACTATCCCCTTACTTTCTAATAGTCACTCGTTTATCAATGATTTTCTATTTAAGTCAAAGTTTTTTCAGCCATCTGCGCAAAGTAATTTTATGGCAGATTCTTCCCAGTGCAATAAGTTTGGTGTATACAAGATCAGCTTTTTTTGTATTCCTCGTAAACCAAATTCCTTAATTCCATTTAGCAGTCACGATATTAAGATGTTTCGGTTTAGCAGCATCCAATCTTGTTTTTCTCTTTTTAATATACCTCTTCACAATGTCGCGCATAGTAGAACACGGAATTCCTGTTAGAAAGGGCGCTTTTCTTATGATACTGCTTTTACAACTATTTTCAGGATCATTTTGCAGATTTTTGTAAAAGCGCATACAAATTTTTTAGTACGGATCATTAAAAAAATCCTTTGATGACAACTGAACGAAAAATTTGTAAGTCCAGTCTTTAAGGATAAGTACTTGCCGGTATTTTAACAATCGCATTACTCGTTGTAAATTCGTCATTTTATAACTTAAAGTAAACACTTGCATATTATTACAGTTAAAATTATTAGATGGTAAATATTAAGCAAAAGAAATTAAACTTTTTTTCTACTTTTAAGAAAAAAAAAGTTCATTAGCGAAACCGAATTAAACATTATGCTGCACATTATATTTAAAACATTATTTGGTTTAAACATCTCATTTTGGTAGTAAAAAATATCTTAATTTGTCTAGACTTTACCTACTTGTAAAAGTGCTATTTGTTTGAATTTGCCGACGGACGATAGATAGATGGAGGCAACTTTACTTTTAAAAATTTTAATCTGTAATTTTCAATGAAATCTTAGCCATTTATATTACGTACTCTGAATTTTCATTAAAATATTTAAAAATTGTTTCATTTTTATTTATTATAATACTAATTGAACAAATGATATAAAAAGGCTTAAATGTGAAGGTAAAGGTCGGTTTTCACGCTACGTCTTATTGTACGTTTTGTTGGATAGGACAAATCCTATACAATAAAACGTGGCATGTAAACAGCAAAACGTACGTCTTGTCGAATCGAAATGAAATCCAAGGTCAGATCGTAGAAATGATGGGAGGAGCATAGTTTGGCGAGAACTGATAGGATAAAACGTTACGTGAAAATACATGTTCAGACAAGTCGTCCGATCTTGACTTATTTGACGACTAGTTCCATTGCAGTCCGTTTCATTTTTCCCAAAAAAAGCCTAATAATGTCAGATTTGCGGCAATGCACCCACGATTTTCTCGGGGAATTTATTGAATTGTATAAAAGTTTTTAAGTAGTTATGTTTTAAAACCAAGTAGATTGCATTACAGGTTTCAGGAATTATTTGGCTTAACGCTGGTTTGGATATTATGATTGTGAACTCCAAGTCCTTGACGCTGCGTCCTGTTGTAAGATATCTGAGAGTTGCTGTGAGTCTTTCGTGGGGTGTAATGGCTTTTCTCATGAGGTGTCTTATTTCAATATGTATGTTGTTACAAACTCTAGCAATTGACAATAGGCTGAGGTGTCCATTCGAAAATAATTGCGCCAGTCATCTGGTTCGCCTCTTTTAGTAACGAGACGTGGGAATACTTGCTTCTTTTTAGAAGCCCACTCTCTTGACCATCTTGTCTTTTCCCTCTTCATCCCCTTTTTCCTCAGTCGTAGTATCTTTATAGTTCAAAAAATAAAAGAAAGCAGCCGTGTTTCCTTCATAATAAAAAAAAACACTAAACAAACTTCACACAACTCAAGACTCTGAATGAGGTAGAAAACGGAAGGAAAAACGTAGTGTTTATACACTGGACAAAACGTACATTTTGTCGTACGTTTTATATGACCCACAAAACGTACAATAAGACGTAGTGTGAAAACGGGCCTTAAGAAACATGTTTTCCCAAAAAACCAGTTTGAATCGACTTTTTCGACTGAGCTACTACGCGATAACAGCTATTATCATTTTAGTTTAATTATTATAGACAAATAAACAAATCTTACCGTTGTATTTGCAAGCAACTCGTTTGTATGTAGGACAACACTGCTGGTAGACGTATTCGGCAATTAATTCGTAATCATCAAAGTCTGAGCTCTGTTCCATGATGGGGCAATTGGTCTTGGAGCACGATGTAATGAAGGCGTCTAAAAAATAATTTCAAATAAATGAAATGCTAAAATATGTTTAAATATCTACAACTTACTGTTATTACTGTTGTGTAGACACTTGCAAGTTCTACAGGGTCCGTCATTCCAGGTGTCATTAGCGTTCTTAAGCAGTTTTTGTTTTTCCAAGTCGTTCAATGGACGTTCACCACCTTCAGCGGCAGATGTGAATCCAGTTTCAGCGATACATTTTTCTGGAGCTTCGCAAGAGTAGGTTGGACAACATTTGCCTTCTTCTATCTTAACCGAGTAGAATGGTGGACAGGGTTCTATGACTGGACATCTGTCTTTCTTGCAAACATAGTTGATGACTGGACAACAGCTGCTGTTTGTGTCAATTTCTTTGACGTATCCTAAAATTAGAGATAACGGAATAATAATCAATACTGAAATATACAAACATTTTTTAAATTTAGATAAGTATATACATCAGTTCCGATAATGCGGAAAGCTACTGAGGACTGGAACGGTGGCATCACCATTGGCGGGAAGAAGATTTGCAACTTGAGATATGCAGATGATACTACTATCCTCGCTAGTTCTGAAGCTGAATTGATTCACCTGCTACAACGGATAGAAGACGTAAGCTTAACGATGGGCCTTAAAATAAACAGAGATAAAACGAGAATCATGATAATTGACAGAGCTAACAACAATCAAAATCATCTGGTCATGATAAACAATATCGCTGTTTATCTGGTCATGATAAATTTGTGTATCTGGGCTCATTAATAACCAACAAAGGAGCCTGTACTGAAGATATAAAGCGGCGGTCAGCAATCGCAAAAAGCGCTATGGCAAAATTAACAAAAACCATGAAATAACTACCGATACAAAAATGAGACTAGTAAGAAGTCTAGTTTTTCCAGTTTTTACTTATGCATGGGAATGCTGGACCCTTACTGAGAAAGACAAAAAGAACATAGATGTATTTGAGATGTACTGCTGGAGACGAATGTTGAAAATACCATGGGTGCCCCGAAGAACAAATGAATCCATACTGGACCAGCTAAACATAAAGAAAAGACTAAGAACACAAATATCAGAACAAATACTAAGCTATTTTGGACATGTGCTTCGAAGAAATGGTCTTGAAAAACTCACCATCCAGGGAAAAGTAGAAGGCAAAAGAAATAGAGGTAGATCTCCCACACGATACACGGACCATATTGTTGCTACCATTGGCGCTCCATTGTCAGAATGTGCTAGAAGATAGAAAAACGTGGAGGAACATTGGGAAATTTAGCTAATAGCTTCATGATATCACGATACCTGCATCAGGTCAACGACTAAGAAGAAGAAGAAGATACATCAATTATATTAAAATATATGGATAATATTTTAATATTGCAACGTATCATGGCTCAAGAATCTAAAGTGGTGAGATCTGAGGTTGCCGCAATAGAAATCTAAATGAAATAAAAGAAATATTTACAAATATTTAATTTATACCTTGTTAAACCACTTAGTCGACTTAGTTTGTCTTCAAAGTAGATAAATGATGTGTTGCAGTACACTTTTTTGTATTTTACGTTTAAACTCAGATGATTTTTAGTTTAACATCAGATAGTTTTTAAATTTTAAAACGCCGGCTACACTCTCGATCGAAGTTCTTCAGATAAAGTGTCGAAGTGAAGTTAATCGAGGCGAGGTGACTCTCTACATACTCGTGAAGTCGAGTACTGTAGTGACAGTTCGTATTCGAACTTCGGGCCCTTTGACTCGAACGCGAAAACCTGGCAGAAAAATCCCTCAGACAGAATGGAAGTAGAACGAGGCGAAGCGAAGTCGCATGAAGTACCTGTATACACTCTCGTACTCGCTGAACTTCGATCAACTTCGCGAGTAGTATAGGGGCCGCTTAAAAAATTATAATAGTGATAAACATGATTTCACTACCGATGGTTTAATTAGGTGATTTAGAAATCACTACCATTCCTTGCTAACTTCGATAACTGTGACAAGTAACCATATTATATCAAATATTAATTTCACCGCCACGTCTTACAAAACGTGTATATATAATAAATTTTATGATATCACGGTCACTGATTATGGCGTGATTTAAAAATCACCATGTTCGCCATCGCTAATTTATAAATATCGAAATTATTGGTAAAAACTAAATTAAACTGAAATTTCTGTACTGACCTGGTTCCAGTGGTTCTGTTGAAGTAAGATCAATTTCTTCACATTCTTCTAGAGGTTTGCACTCACAAATGTAAGATTGGCAGCCATTTGATTTGGTAGTAAGTCTGGTCACTTGATCCTTACCACACACCAAGTTTTGTGGAGGTTCGCAAGTTGGTGAGAAAGTAGGTCCAGGAACTAGAAATAAAAAATATATAGTATTTTATGTACTACTCGTATACTGAAATATGCAAAAATCTGAAACACTTCAGTACTTACTGCAAGTATATTTGTCACAGCATTCGTCTGCAGCGGTTGGTACTTTGACGGCATTATATCCGTGTTCACAAATAGTCGATGGATCAACACATTCTTGTTTTTGACATTCCAAGTTGGTACCTTGGCACTTACATTTTGTGCATTTGTCCTTCTTCCATACATCTCCAGGATGATGTCCTTCGTTGTCACAAGTTATACATTCTCTTGTTGTAACACAAGTCTCGTTTAATAGAACCTTTCCTTTAGGACAGAAGCAGCCCTCAGTAGGAATATTCCTCTTTCCTCCCTTTATACCTCCTTTGGTGCCCTCTATGATAGTCTCGCAAGTTTCCGGATGAGCTGGTCCGCATGGTGAGTAGAACAAACCAGGAGCACATACTGGAGCTGGGCAAAGATCGTTTCTCCAGTTGACACAGAAGCCAAACTTGGCACAGTCTTTGGCGTATGCTTCAAGGGCAGCGCAAGATTCGGCTGGATCTCCCTTGCAAGTATCCCTTTGACACCAATCCAAGTATGAAGTTGGGTCCAAAAGGTTTGCACACTAAAAATTAAAATTAATACGTTATTATTTTGGATATCAAACGTTTGGTTTGACAAATCTACATGTTATTTGTGTCATAATATATAAATCTTGCTGTTTATTTTTTAATTTGTTATTTAGTTTCGCAATTAACATATTACAATTACCTTTCCAAATTTGTTTATATCCAATAATTGTTCGCATGGATCAGGTTGTGTGGGATCTGGTACGCATGTTTCTTCTTTCTCAGCGCCACATTCTTCTTTGTTTTGAGGAAGACCTTCGTACAGCCAGCTCAATCCAAAGTCTAAATCATCTTTAGGTTGATTTCCATCCGGTTTTTTGAAGTCATCCTTTGGTTTTCCATTGCAGTTACCGCAAATACCTTCAAGCTTTCCTTCGAAGATGTAAGATGGTGCCTTAACACTGGATGCAAGTGTTGGGTAGGTTACTAATACCTATAAGGATATAAGTATAAATAAAATAAATTTAATTATAAGAATATAGATTTAATGATTGATTTTATTTACCTCAACTTGGATCGTAGGCAAAAGAACCTTCATATCGCCATTTGAATCTCTGTGAACGTTTACGACGTGCTTAACTTCAGAATAATCATCAATTACTTCTCCGTCCATGATAAGTTTTAATCTTGGTCTATTTTCGTCCTTAAGAACATGTATTTTGTGGCCTTGGTATAGGATGGTGATTTTTCCTATACACATCTTATGGTTACCTCCTTTAGAGCTTGCACATGGGTGGTTAGTAACAAGAACCTATAAAAAAATGATTTAACTACCTAACGTTCAAAAGAACATAAGTTTTTTCTTATTTGAATGCTATAAATTTATACCTGGAATTGATGTTCCTGTCCAATACTTGCAACTTCATCCCTTGACATGACATAGACACAATTTCCATTGATGGTGAATTCGTTATCATCGTAAGTGACGTAAGTTACATGAGGTAGAAGGTCACATTCGCAATTCTTACAGCTAGATGGAGGAATACATTTGTCTCCTTCTTTGACGTAGCCAGGAGGACAGTAACAACCAGGGAAACACATATCACTGACTTTAGGACATACGCTTGGATCAGAGAAGGTGTTACAGCTTGGTTCGCATCTTCTTTGGTAACAATCTTGGAAGATCAATGGAGCTTCACATTCAGTAGCTAAAATTAGAAATTTGGTTATTACAAAACTCGATATTGTGCTTAAAGACAATTATATGAATAAGAAGAGTAATTGTTTACTTACGGCAATTTTGTTCTACTCTCCAATCAGATATATCAACAGATGGGTCTTTGGAAAGACATTCGACAACAAAGTTTTGTAAAGCTTCACATTTGCATGATTCTTCTGCTGTAGAGTCTTCGGCCGCGTGTTCTAAGCAAGTACATGTTGTTTCCAAACATTTTGATAAGAACGATTCAACATCTAATACATGGGCACACTTGTCGAGAGATTGCTCCCTAAAAATTACAGTTTATAATACTTAGACAAATTCAAAGTCTTTTATTTTAAGAAACCAAAAATATCAAGATTCAAATCCTACATACCTGACTTTGTTACAGATCTGCCATGCTTGGTTCTGTTTTTCATCTGGGCAAGATTTAGCTTCACAAATTTGAGGTTGATCGTGCGATAGAGCCCAACTATCTCCAAATTCTTCAGTAGTCTTACTCAAGCCACCATCAGGCTTTCTCTTGTCTCCTTCTTTCTCGCCATCGAAGTAACCACACAAACCATCAACCTAAAACATCACATTACAATTAATCATCTGTTTAAAAAATCTTAATAACTTCAATGGCTGGTATATATAATAAAAAAAGTTCGTACAAGCTTTGCTTAAAGATAATAATACTTCTCAAAGAAAAATTTCTTGTATTTGGCTGTATACCATACATCACAAAAATTTTATTTAAAAAATCCTTTATAAAAGGTATAATAATATAAAAACCACATCTGGCTACATTACAGAACGTTTTCCGAATGAATATTGCATCATCAGTGCTTTTCCTGAAATAAGTATCACCACTTTAATTTAAGCAAACGTAGAAGTTAAATTTTGATTAGGGTTTTAACAAAAATGTGGTTTAATACTTACTAGGTTTGCATGTTTGAAGCATAATTGTATGTTTTACATAAATATAATTGGATTTAAATAATGAATAAATAAAATAAGATAGTATGTGTATAATAAACTTGCTTAGCATAATTCAAAAACAAAAAAATTTTAATTCCTTAGAGACGAAAACACTAAGGCTATAAATTTTTGGACTTTTTCTCCTTACTCAATGAAAATGTCCTAGATGGCCTACATGAAGGAGGTAACTACAACAATGCATAATTTTGGAAGATTAACATATGAAGGAGCGAGAAATTGCTAACGTAGTAAGGAAATGGAAGGAAGGAAGGCGCTGGATCCATTTTTACCATGAAAAAGCTTTGACCAGGATGATTTCTGCGTGTACTCACTCTGGTTCGGAAATGTATTCGTATGATATTTTCCGAAAATTGCTTAGAGAATTTTAAGAAAATCAAAAGTGACTTTATGCATTGATGAATGGTAATTATTAAACATAAATTAATTCACTCTTACACATCCTTTATCAAAGAGCAGTCTAAAATGTGAATAAAAGCTGACTTTTTAGCTACAAAGAAGGCTAGGAAGGTGACATTGGTGGAATATACCATAGAGTCGAGTACGAGAGATGCGGAAGTTATTTATGGTGATTGACTATTTTGAAAAATATAAAACCGTACCTGGAGAATACTAATTTCGACTTCTAATGCAAGTAAACGCAAGTATTCGTAAAAATATACTCTGCTTATAAAAGAAAACATTCTTTTCATCTACAATCTTTATAATGCTAGCTTGATATCGTAACCATTGAATGAACTGGTTTCTTAGTATTACTATTACTATCCTATTAACTTTATTTACCTTTTCGATAAGTTCTTGATCGACTCCAATCTTGACGTCAGCATCGTGATTCCAAACAACCCAGAAACCATATTTGGTTGAAGTGAATAAGACGGTATTACCAACTTGTTGCAGTGAGAAGTCATCCTGTCTTTCAGCTAGTTTGATAGCTTGGTCCAAGGTGTAGGTGTATCCGTCATATTCCATAGAGAAGTCAGGGTGGATAATGAATTGTTGCCAGTCATGTTGAATGATTAGGTCTCTAGAGCAAGTGGTTGTGCAGGCCTTTCTCACTGAAATAATTGGGATTTTTTAATAACCTTTTGAATTAAATAATTTCTATACATTATCTTAATTTTTTTATGATCTTTCTTACAAACATTACAAATTTTGTTTCTGTCAACAATTTAAGTTTGATAAGCCACAAGAAATTAATTTTGTTATCCTACTGATTTTAACAACCAGACCAATTTGGTAATAAGACATGGGTTTAGAATTTTTAATTGTATTAAAATGACATTAAAACCAGATACTGCAAGCTCCGTGGCTTTGATGCAAGATTGACGTAGCCAGGTGCTGACGTTGAAAAGTCGTACTGATCAAAGAGTCATTCAGTGGTTTAATCAAAACGGCAGTTACACTAGAAGATGATGATCAGACCGTAGGAGGACAATATTTGATTGCTCCGTGTTTAAAAAATAGATATTTAACTTTAATTGAGCTGGCAAATCGCCTCCCCGAAGTCCGAATTGTGGAAAAACAGTTCGTCGAGGACTTCATGAAGCGAATTTATTATCCAGAAGACTAGCCCTAATGTCCACAACCGTCCGTGGAACACCGTAGAGCTCGATTTGCTTTTGCAAGGGAACACGAAAATTGGAATTACGCAGATTGCCGTAATGTTTTGTTCTCCGATGAGTCCAGGTTTTACTTAAGGTCACCGGACGTCCTCGAAGGAATCGGGACAAAAAAGGATACCGATTAGCTCAATGCAGTATTGCCGACAGAATAACTCATCAAGGAGGCACATTTATGGTTTGGACTGGTATAAGTTCCGATGCCAGTATTGACTTAGTTCTTGTATATTGAGGTTCTCAATATGATATGAGTTATGATAAGAGTAAGGTATATAATAACCGTTTTAGATGAACATGTGGTAGCGTTTGCACCATTCATAGGATCCAATTTTATTTTTATGGACGATAACGCGCGTCCCCACCGTGCTAGAATCGTTAATGAAGACTTAGAAGAACTCTTTATTGTCCGTAAGAATTGGCCAGCTTTTAGCCCCGATCTCAATCCAATCAAACAACTATGTGACACATTGGGAAGATAAATTTAAGTTCGATTACCCCGTCCAAACAACTTGCCTGAGCTTAGTGCCGCTCTTTAGACAATATGGGAAGAATTTGACCAACTTCATGTTTGCCCGAGGAGAAAATACTAGATATTAATAACAAATAACATAAACATAACAAATTTTGTTACAACCGTTTTTCTATTAACCATAAATCCACTTTTCACTTGTTCCATTTTAGAATAATGCCATATTATATATTTATAAGTGATTCTTATTTACATTTAATGTTCCTCCTTAAATCTATGTCCAATCTGTAACTGACATCTCCAGAAATGTGTCTTCTTTTCTATAAAATATGCGTGGATTGGAGTTTTAGCACCTGAGTGTACATTGTCCAATACCTTTTCAAAGAATTGGATGGCAATCTAAATATATTGCAGAACAAGTCTACATACATATCTCTGTGAGCACGAATTGAAACTTCGGAATTAAAGTACTGTTTTTTCATACACGCTATAGTATTCCTTTTACTTCTATTTATAAAAATATAACACTTACATGATATTTCCCAATCGTCGTGTTCCAAATCTCTAGCCAAAACATGATTACATATGTCATATTTATATTCAACGTTGTCGAACGTTTCGAAAGTTTTTCCGGTAACTTTACATGTTGCATCTGGTTTGGGTGGAACTTCACAGTGGAATTCTTGACATTCATCAGTAGATTCATCTAGAACTAAAATTAATCCATACAGACACTCAACCGTAGGACAACTTTCTCCACCATTGAAATCTGGTACACAGACGTATACTTTGCATTCGTCTTCTACTTCGACGCCGTTGTTGCCTCCCTTAGTTGGGTAAGAAGGTGAAGGTAGTTTCCATTTGGGTGCTAAAACGAAATAACCAAATATAAATATAATTAAAGTAAAACTATTTTAAATAAAATAAAGACTGTTATAAATCTTTTAATAAGTTACTATTTACTAAAAATTTTGTTTGGCTTACGTTGTTTGACAGGTTGGCTTCCTCCTTTAGTACCTCCTTTGGTGCCTCCTTTAGTACCACCCTTGGTGCCTTGGTTTCTTATCATTTGTGATGTATATTTATTGGTAGTTTTCTTGTTGTTCTTTTTCTTTTCTACCCTTTTAAATCCAGGAGGACATACTATTTCGATACACTCTTCTACAAAAATATAAATATTAGAGCTTCTATAAACGCTACTGACTTTATTAAAAATGAAACAACTTAATTACCTTTGGGTGTTGTAGGTTTGTTAGTGGTAGTCACTGGAGCTTTGGTAGTAAATACAGAAACTGTGGTACTTTGAGTTGTAGGTGTACTAGTTTGTACGGTAGGTGGAGGAGTAGAAACTTCGGGGCTACCAGTAGAAACTTCTGTTGTTGGTCTTGTAGCTTCAGTAGGTTTGGATGTTTGTTTAGTGGTTACTTCAACTGGTGTAGGACTAGTTTCGACGCCTGGTGTGGTAGTCTCTTCTGGAAGAGCTGTACTTACTTCAGGAGTTGGGGAAGTAGTTGTAGCACAGTCAACCTCATCATCAGGGCAATCTACGATACCGTTGCACCATAGAGTCGAGTTGATACAAATGTTACTAGTCGGGCAAAGAGTTGTTCCTACTTCGCAGAATTTGCAGGTACAGGCACATGTTGCTGTTACTGTGCTTCTCATTCCCTGCAAAAATAGAAAGAAAAGTTAAGTTGTATGTTTTTAATGACACTAAAATTGAGATATAAATATTTCCCAAGATTTTATTTTATGATATAATTAGACAACAATTACCGGTCCACAAGGTTGACATTTCTTAGGTTCACAGTATTCAACTCCACCAAGTTTGCAGACACACTCTGAACAATCCTCCTTTTCAAATACCGCTCCAACTGGATATCTGAAATAATATTTATCGTAAATAAAGAGTCTACTTAATTTTCAAATTACACTTTTATACATTACTAGCTAACTCGCCGAACTTCGTATCGCCTTAAAATTAAATAATGTATCATAAAAAAATCAATAAGCTCCTCTTTCGAGTCTGTTAAGTAATAGAAATCTCCGGGTAATGAAATGAATCCGGTCGGGGTGTCACTAGCGACTTTACCATTTCCAATATCTAACAACTACTTCAAAAACACCATTGTACTTTGATCTAATTGCAAAAACAGTCGCTTGTTTTTTGTCAATTGGAGCGTCTTTATATACCGCCATAAATTGGATGATGTTAGGCATGCTTTTAGTTCGTCCGCAGCAGTTAATTGAAGAACAATGATTAAATAAGGATCAGTCTGAAAAAAGACCACCAAAATAATTGTTTTTGATTATCACGAGTATCTTTCAAAGTTCTGTTCAAGAATCCACGAGATCCAATATTTACAGCTTCTATCAAAGTATCGTATGCAATCGTTTATTGTTGATTCAAGTGTAGAAAATTTGTATGAACTATTTCGATAAATGCTTCAGTGTTAAACTGTTGTTCTCGTTTAAACAAATATAAAACTCTATACTTACTTGACAACACCAACTACACAAGGACATTCAGGTCTGTCAACACATCTCTTTCCATCCCAGTATTTGGTTGGTAAGCATTTGCAGACGTCAAGTTCAACATTGGTATCGATTACTCCAGGACAGTAATTACATTCGTATGCAGTGGTAGTAGTTGATGGTGTGACTTCCTTAGGGGTAGTAGTAGCTAAAAAACAAAGGTAGGTATATTCATTTTGCTTAATTGGTTTTCACCAAATACTTGAGTTTCATCAACTTATAAACATTATTAAATTTCTTAATAGATCCAGATAAATATTATAAACCACAAAAAGTTTAAATTTGATCATCACAATCATATAATTAGAAATGAAAATAAACAATATTGGTATCAAGATTTGCACTTACGGTATGGGACGTAGCAACCTTGTACTTCAAGTCTCATCTGAATTGTGTTCTTCCATTTTTTAGGAATGACCTTCAAGTATCTAGCCCTGACTGGTAATTCCAAGTAGTTTACTTGAGGAAGGTTGTTGTTGTAGTTTCCAGGGAAAAGTCGTTCTTTTTGTTGATACAAAACTTTGTTCCAGTTTATTCCGTCGTGGGAATATTGGACAACGTAATTTTCAACCCAACCATCGGGTCCTCCCTTGGTGATCAAACCAGTTAATTCTCTTGGTTCCAAGAAATCGACCTACAATACCAAAACACAAAATGATTAACTCATATCAGTTTTTTATTATTAACGTATACTTACCACTATCCATTCAGTAGGTGAGTTGGTAAGTGGCTGCCAAGCGGATTCACTGTTGAGTTTAAGACTAGCTTTGTCGTGCCTGACATCGATAGATGAACTTACTGAAATTTGAGATAGGGATAGGGTGCCATCAGAAAGACCAAGAGGATCGTCACAAATTTGTGGTGCTACTGTAGTATGAACCTAAAATTATAATGAATTATTTTGATGCATGTAAATATAAGAAGTATTACATTTTTTTTATAAGAACAAATTATACTTAATAATATTATATAAAATATATAACGATGAAATTGTAACACCTCTACTCTATATTTACACCGGTATTTAAATCGCCACGTCTTTCCGGTAGGGATCTATGAAGGAGTATCTCTGAGCCGCAAGCCCTTATCTCTTGCCGTACTGCTCCACCATAGGCCGAACAGACAACAGCATATTCTAGTATTTTAAACTGATGCGTTAGCTTTTTTTTATTTTTCTGTACATCGAGCTGGGGCTCGATCCCACATTCACTGAACCATTCGACAGTGAAGCGAACGAAAATCAAATGTTTAGGTCGTCACTTCTAAGGTCTGACAATCCACGAAGTCGTAATGTGTCTACTACAACTCCTTTACACTTAGTAATTTAGATATGATGTTAAACAGTAAGTTTCCTGTAGAGTCCAGGTGTAAAACTGGTACAGAAATAAATACATGAAAAGAAATTGCCTACGCTTATATTTGGGCTTATTACATTAAAAACAAGAATAGCTTCAGATATTTAGTTTAGCTCAATCCGACTGTCTGAGCAAATCATGTCATGAATTGCATCGGATTTACAAAGAAGGGCACACAACTAGTATTTCCGATCGCTACTCATCTTCAATGGCAAATTTATCTTTCTTGGTCGATAAAAGCTATTATAAAGGTATATTTTCGTAAACCTGCTTACCTCTTAACTCATTTAAATACAAATGTACGTCTGTTCAGTTAAAACCCATCTTTGGTCAGGTTATCAATCACTCAACTGAGGCTCCGCAATATTAGTTATGTTTATAAACGTCATACTGATCAGTTCCTATCATTTGTATTTGACTGACTTCTAAAAATGGCGTTTGTTAATCAGCGTGCGGTCATTTAATTTTTTTGTGGTGAAGGTATGCATCTATTGCAAATTCATACGCGAATGTAAGCTCTGCGTTCAATTTTTCACATGCAAAAAACAATATTATATTTTTCGCTGTATCATTTTTGTAATTCCCAACCTCAATTTTAAATCATTACTTAGACCAACCCTTAGTAATAATTCCTCCTCTTTACTTTATTTCACCCTTTAGAAACGCATACATTTTTAGACAATAAACAACAAAATCGCTCTCTCTTAATTTGGTTCCCGGAAAAGAAATATGTTTTGTCTCTCTCTCTCTCTCTCTCTATCTCTCTCTCTCTTTCAATCTTTCTCTCCCTCTCTCTCGACTGCCGTCTACCATGGAGTAGAGACGATTTTTTCTCTTTTTGAACTAGTTAAAAAGCAAAAGTGACGTGTACACGCGAAAACGATTAAGACAAATCAACTCAAATGAGAAAACACTTCGTGTGAAACCTGCTTATGTACATTTTTTTATAGTATTATATAGCATCATATAGCATTTTTATAAACTTAATTCAACTATTGCCTGTATAACATTTAATTACCTCTCCTCAATTATTTTCAACCAACCCTATTGATACAGTCCTAAAAACTCTAAAGTTGTATAAAAACGCATGTTTTAGGTTTGTTTTCAACTGTCAAGGAATGGTGTCGAAATTTTAGAGTGAAAGAGAGGAGATGAATGATAAGCCGCGATAAGGTGTATTGAGTACTACATCTAAAGACAGGAATGTGGCATGCGTAGAAGGCTTGATTGGAGAAAATCGTCTAATTTTGATTAGAGCAATTTCAGCAAATATTGGTTGAGTATAGGATTTGCCCACAATATCGTATACAAACTGGGTAACAGCAAAGTTAGTGCGCAATGGGTTCCTAGCCTTTCGTTAGAGTACCTACCAAAAAGGCTTGCAAATGTTATCTTTGCAACATCTCACGGAATACAAGGCAAACGATAATGACTTCCTTTCAACAGTAATCGCTGGCGACGAATCTTGGTATCATTATTTTGTACTACCCAGTAAGCTGCCATCAATGCAATGGAAACACGCAAAGCCTCCGTCACCAAAGAAGTTTAAAGTTCAGCCTTCTGCAGACAAGGTCATGTTATCTTTTTTTTGACCACGAAGGAACCTTGCTCATAGTGTTACTGAACCAAGGGTGCATATCAACGCAACCCTGTATAATAAAACTTAAAACAAGCTTCATCAAGCAATAAGATAAAAATGTTCAGGGAAGTTATGGAGTCATTTTTCTGTACAAAAATGTACCCTCATGTTGTCCAAGTTATAAAAGAAACTCTACAACGAAAGAAATTAAGGATATTGGAGCATCCACCTTATAGTCCCAGTTTATCGCATAACGATTTTCACATCTTTGTGCGATTAGACCACCGAAAAAGTGGCAATCGTTTTCAGTCGAATAAAGAAGTGAAAATGCCGCAAAAGAATTCTTTAAGCAATGATCATACGAGCGTAGGCGCAAAATTTCGGGCCAATGCTTTTTAAATGCATTAATTTTTTTCGAATCCTGAGAAAACTAATAAATATTTTTGAAAATTTTAAATGCAAAATTAAAGATTGCATTATTACTGAGGGCCGAAAGTCCCTTAAAATAAACAAAAAGTTTTTTGAATGAGATATTTGAAATTAAAAATTACACTAAATTTTCTCCCCTGTAACTTATTAAAATAAACATTATAGAAGTTTTCGGCCCTCAGTAATAATGTAATCTTTCATTTTGCGTTTAAATTTTTCAAAAATACTTATTAGTTTTCTCAGGATTCGAAAAAAATGAATGCATTTAAAAAGCATTGGCCCGAAATTTTGCGCCTACGCTCTATTTGTGCCTTCATTGTAGTGGTAATTATTTGTAGAAATATTTGCCAACAATTTTTTTTCTGCACCAAACATGAGTTTTAATTGAACAATATTCGTATTATGCTTATTAATAATTCTTTAATTTCCATTTATTTGTTATCCGTTTTGTTAAATTTTATTGGGCAATTCTGGTTTGACTTTTCAACGTAAAAATTTTCACTGATACTTCTAAGTTACTTTTCGTTGCGATAATAACGAAATTTTTTTATCTTAAGAATAATACTTACAATTATGGTTGTGGGTTTGTGAGTCGTGGTTGTTGAATGGCGAGTGGTAGGTCTTCTGGTACGATGGGTTGGCCTGGTGGTATGTCTTGTAGGTTTGGCGGTTAGAGTGGTAGAAGTTTGCATTTCTCCACATCCAACAAGTTCAACTCTTAAAGAGATTCCGTTATTCCATGTTTTTGGATTAATACGAATCTTCGTTGCTTCAACAGGTTCATCGAAGAATTGTTTGACTTCAGTAGTTGCATCGGTAGAACCTCTGAATATCTAAATGAGATGTTCATTAATAAATATTTCCTTTTAAAAATATTTTGTTAAAAACAAAAAATATATTTATACGTACTATTGGCAATTTAGTATTCTTATCCAAAACGTAGTAGAAGATATGACCATCTGGACTGTATAAGACTCTGTAACTTGTAACATATTCGTCGTATAATGGACTTCCCTTAACAATTACTCCGTAAACAGGTTCTTGTCTTCCAAGATCGATTTCTAAGAATTGATTCTCGTTCGTATACCTAGGAGCCCAGCTTCCACCTTAAATAAAAGATGTTTTGTATTACAATTTCTTTACAATAAAAATATAATTCCTACCAGAAGTTTCGCTAACATCGCTGTCCAATCTTGCATTGTTTGGTGCAAAGATATCTTCCAAAACGCTGCTTGCACTGAATGCTTCGTCGGGTAATGGAAGGTCACCTTGGATAAGTGGAACGAAGCTAAAAGAGATATACATTAAAAGAAGACGCCAATAATATCTGCGGAATGTATGCTAGAAAGTATTGGACAAAATTACAATTTCCCTTTTAAAGATAGAAATGCCAAAAAAAGACAAAGCCCTTAAAATTAATGGTAAAACCTAAAAGATTAAAATAAAAATACACTAAAATAAAATATTTGATAAAAAAAGAGAAAAACAATATTAAACTTATATAGAAGTAAAACACTTCACATTTGTATTTAGGTATAAAACATATAACAACACATTTAACTCAACCCATAGTCTCTCTTATTTCATTCTTTCTCTAATACATATTCACATACTTACATATCATTTTGTCTGGTTTCCATTTACATATTTTAATTATCTAACTTTGTTCATGCCGTTCACAACAACATAGTATTCAATTTCTTTTGTCTGTCTTATGTTATTCGACCAACATTTTAAATTTCCTCTTTCTTTTATTATGATTTTACTATTTAACTTTCTAAACTTTCAGATATTTACACACCAGGTCTCTTACCGTCATTAGGCAACCACCATTACCCAATCAAAATTTTTTAACTTCAATTTCATTGGATTTCAGCTTAATCTTCTAGTACATACGACTTTCTATACCATTTCTTACACTATTATGTGTACAGTACCACATCACTTCCTTTCATTTTTTACCTTAATCCTTAATTTTCATACCACTTATGATGTCATAGATTACCACTTATTTAATAACTAACTTGTTGTTTTAATAATAGAGATTTGCAGATTTAAGCTCGTTTTAATTGACAAGAACCACGTGTTCAAGTCGAGCAAAGAAACATGTTGCTCTTTAAGTATTAAATATTTCTCTATTAAATTATATTAAATATTTCTCTACGAGAAAAAAATGTAAAACCACATATTGATGTCACAGCTACAATTTTAGTGTTAGCTTCAATTACAAAAGAAGGCACTGAGGATGATCTGACCTAGATCGAAAACGTCACGTTATGCTCCTGTATAAATTTTGATGACACTTTTTAAAAAAGTTTAATTATATGTTTTATACCTAAATACAAATGTGAAGTGTTTTACTTCTGTATACGTTTTTTAAACGATAATATACAGCCAACTACTGGGGTTTTCCCATTAATTTTCTTAAAAACAATATTAAAATATACAAGTAGTAGGTGAGGAAAATTCTGTGAAAAATCATGAAACGAAGTGAAACTGATATTTATAAAAATAAAATAAAAAGATCTGGTGCAGTTGCAGTCTAAACTTTTCACCTATGACGTGTATTTGAAGCCCGAGCAACAATGTACCATCAAAAAATATCAAGCATTGGCTGTGAAAAATAAACTGCCGGATAAGATGTCTTTATGAGGGAGGGTAGACTTCAATTTAAATTATATTTACAACCTCACATCTAATAATTTCTTTCTATTTCAGAATTTTCTATAAAAGGTGTGTACAAAATAAAAATCTTAGAAGACAAAACCAAAATACTGATAATAATTATTATCATAATAAACGGTAGAGATTAGCAATATGAAAGAAAATTCAAGGCAAAAAATATTCCAAAACGTGTCGAAACTATCATAAACATTGACATTATCAACATACTAAAAAATAGCAGTCTTATATTCCAAACAGGAAGCCTTATATCCTCTTTGGTCATGTATGGGTTGATAGATAGATTCAAAAACGTCTCCTAGGTTATGCAGATGATGTGGCCATCGCAGCCTATGGCAAATTTAATGGCAGAGTAAATGATAAAATAAAACAGGTTTGACTTTAAATTAAGATCCTAATATAAGCCCCAAGAAGTTCAAAATTAAGAAATTTAACAAAATGATAAGGTCATCTAAATCTGAATAGTAAAAATTTAAATGTCGTAAGTAAAGTAAAGTAGCCTCTAGGCTTACCACAAGTAGGCATAAAAAAAGCAAGAGAGCGGGGATAGTAAAAAATGCTATCCTAAAATTATGCAAGGTGCAAAAACTTGCCTTTTAACTACAGGGACTTTGAGGATACACCAACAACTAGATCTGCACTCCGTTGTAAGGCGAAAGGCGATCTTATAGACTGCGAGAAATACCCAACTAATGTAGTAGTTAGATGAGGACAGAAATAGTATAAATGAAATTAAGAAAGCCGTTTGAGTAATTGTTTTTGACCATATGGTATCCAGATATAGGCCCAAATTATTGTTCCATGTGTAAATTCACTCCACGATTCTAATGTAGAAGGGCCAGGTACGAGATTTTATAGTAGTTATGCAGTAGGACGATATAACTCTTTATTTCAGGCACATATTTATAAAACATCTAGAGAAGGGCTTTTGAACTTGAACTTGGGCCGATCATTACAGACATATATGGTCAAGAGGTTGTGGTTATGGCTCTTAGGATCCCCAGGTAGTCTATAAAGTACTCTAGTACACATCAAATAAGTATATTAGAGAGACATCTGATAATATACCTGAAGCGCTTTGGAAAACAGGCAGATCAGCTAAACAGGTAACTGGGAATGCGTCAGTCAAGTACAGATATAGTTACGCCACTCTAAGGTAATTTTATGGAAACTTTGTATGCCATTAATCTATAGACTTTGTACACAACTATATAGGTACTGATAAATATTGTAAAGTATTAGATCGAAGGTAGCAAGTACTTTTTGGAGACCAACTAACTTCACAAATATATTATGATACTCATCAACTAGATCTGTGGAAGCTTGTACAGTGTTTAAAAATTCTGTAATAGGTACCACGAATAAACGGAAAATATATAATTAGCCAATTGGCTGTAGTACAACCAGTACAAATCTAAGCCGAGTTTCGGAAAAAAATTAATAGATAAATAGTTCCAGGAAGTTAAAAAGGTCTAAAATTCTGATAACTATATAAGTACTAAGTGAATGAAAATGAAAAAATTAAAGTTCTGCAATTAGAAACATTAGAAATATAATCATATAAGACAAAAGTGTATGAAAAGTTTCAAAAGTGAATGAAAACAGTAGAGATGGATAAAATGAGATCCTTTTGTATTTACAGAACAGATTTAATTAGGAATAATCTATTCATAAAACATAACGGTTTAATATGGCCGCAAACGTTACGAACATGGAAACCATAAAGAGAATATTGCAATTCATTTTATAACAAGAAAAGAGTAAAGCATGTATAAGGATAATCATGTAAGTAAAAACTCTACCTGTCTTTAGCACATTCACTTGGTGGTGTAACGCTTGGAGTTGCATAAGATGTTCCAGCGGGTGTAGTGACAGTTCCGGGCGTTTGAGCATCGGTACGTTCTTTTTTGGTTACGAATTCTTCGGTGACTTCACTGAGTGTAGTTGAAGGTGTGGTGTATACACCAGCAGTAGTCTTTTTCTTGGTAACGAATGGAGGTTCAGTTATTTCTGATAACGTTGTAGGTGGTGTAGCAGTTGTGGTGAATTCTGAAGTAATAGAACGTAAAATAGTTATCAATTAATATACCAATATAAATTATTAATAAATATAATAAATGGGAAAACACACAAAAAGGAAATAGAAGTATGAAAAAAACAAAACTTTGAAGTATTTTTTTTGTTTTTTTGGCATTGGTTTGGAATTTTTAGCTAATGTTGAAGTATCTGTAATATTTAAAAAATGTAAAAAGGGCTAGAAATATTGGAAAGCAAACTTTGTTTCCCAAATATTTTATTTCGATCAGTTTTCATCAAGTTTATATCTTCTTGTTCTGTTAGTGGCATCATTGGTTTAAATTTTAACATGGTTCATGTGAAACAGTTTTTGTATTAGTATATAGGAAAGAATTTTATTCTTCAAAAATATATGTGATTGTTGTAACATCTACGTTTTTTGCATAAATGCTTTTTTCATCGTCGCTAACTTTTTCTTTTTCATCTAGTGTCTCTCCGTTATAGAATTTTGGCAATCAATCTCGTAACGATAATTTTATTTGTTATTTCTATGTTAGGATACTAGAGAGGCTTTGTTCTCAGTACAAGTCTTATTCCAGAGATGCAGAGACGTCAACTGCGACGTATACGCATGTCTGGTTGATTACGAGAAAGCGTTTGATCGAGTACAGCACGCCAAGATGATGAAAATATTAAAAGAAACAGGAATTAACAACCAAGATCTGAAAATAATTAGAAATCTTTACTGGAATCAGACAGCAAATCTCAGAGTTGAAGGTGAACACACTGACTATGTGAAAATCATGCATGGAGTGAGGCAAGGCTGTATTTTGTCTCCTCTAACATTCAATCTGTACTCTGAAAGAATATTTAAGGAAGCTTTGCACGAAACTGAAAAAGGTATTCTACTAAATGGTTACCGGCTAAACAACATCATATATGCAGATGACAACATAGTATTTGCGGACAACTTAGAAGACCTACAAGTTCTTATGAACAAAATCACATATTACAGTGAACAATATGGACTCAATATAAACGTTAAGAAGACAAAGATTATGATAATTAGCAAGAAAAGGATAACAGAAGGTTAACTCTACATCAACCAATCCCCTGTAGAAAGAGTGACGCACTACAACTACCTCGGCACTATAATAAATGAAGAATGGACCAACAACCAGGAGATTAGAGCACGCATCGGAAAAGCTAGATCCACCTTCAATCGGATGAGGGCCTTCTTCAAGAGTTACAACCTCTCTCTTGATACAAAAGTAAGAATGCTGCGATGCTACGTCTTCTCCGTCCTTTTATATGGTGTTGAATCGTGGACCTTGAACAAAGATATGTGCAGAAAACTGGAAGCATTTGAGATGTGGCTATATCGGAGAATGCTTAAGATCCTGTGGACTGACCGAGTCACAAATGAGGAGGTTCTCAGAAGAATGAATAAGAACCGAGAGGTACTAACCACCATCAAATCTCAAAAGTTACAGTTCATCCTGCAAGCAAAAATATTTGGAAAATGAGGCCCAGGAAGAAGAAGAGCATCTTGGTTAAAGAACCTCAGAATCTGGTTCAATACAACATATGTGCAGCTTTTCCGCGCTGCTCCAGATAAGATAAATATTGCCATGATGATCGCCAACATTCGCCAAGAAGAATGCTGAGATATTCGTTTTCTGCCGATGCGATGCCTATTTTATAATATTATTTAAATGCTTCATATTGGTCGCCAAAACTCAAAATCGAAATTTCATGCTAAAGGTCCTAGAGATTAGACTCAAAGAATAGAAGTTCCATAGTGATTAGTCAATGGAAGTAATAAATTTGATTGATCTCATGAGAATCGACAAAAAAAGCAAAAATCGCGAAATGTTTATTTATTTAACAGCTTTATAGAAGCGGACTTTATTTGCGGCAAAATGCAAAAATTGCATACGAAACCTGCACTCTTTACTTTTAAAACGCATTTTGTTTTGGGTCGATAGAACACTTTGATCAAAAGATATCGAAGTTTAACCGTCAAGTAGATACAAATTTTTGTAACTGACATTCAAAATTGCTGATAGTTTTAAGCGCTGTTTCTGAGAGAACGATTCATTCTACAGAAAAAGTGCCAATAAACATTTTTGTTTAAATTGATCTTAGCTACATTTCTTGCATAAAACATTTTTTCTATGGCGTACAGATTCTTGGTAAATCAATGTTTTGTTATCCCAAAATTAACAGCAAAATTTAACTTGTTCATATGATTTTTAGAGGTTCAGTGGCATTTTCGTCTCTTAACTGGAGTATTACTTAATTAAATATTAATAAACCTATGTTCATGACTAAAAAATCAAAATAACTTACCACATTGACATTTCACGCGTACTTCAAAGTCTGGACACAAGGTAATACTATTTTCAGTAGCTTTGCAAACCAAACCATGTTGCAGAGAGCATTCGATATCTAGACCAGTACTCTGAGCTACTACGTAGGATAATACACCATCTCTAACTGTTCTGCATTGAATGTCAACAACCATATTCTTATCACATTTTGGCGAATCTTCCAAGTTTTTCTATAAAAAAGTAATTATTTTTTAATATATTCATTAGGTTACGTTGATAATGTATTATTATAATCAACTAAAAGAACCATTTCAGAGCAAATGCTTGTTAAAACTTTCAGTATACTTACGAGTACTTCAGTAGATGGTACAGGTTCCCTATCTTCCTCTGTTAATTCATCCTTTGGAAGAACTTCTTGGTTGATCCATGTGGACCATCCTGGTTGACAAGTAAGTTCTCCTTCAGTTGTTACTTTGGGGGCTACAGTTGTAGTTGATTGTTCCATTGGTGTAGCTGTAGTAGTACGTTCTTCTACAGTTGTTGGTTTAAGAGTAGTTGTTGTACCGGTAGTTTCTTCTTCTGTAACTTCTGTTGGAGCAGTTTTGCTAGTAGGTCTGGTTACGGCTGTAGTAGTTGTGACAGATTCTATAAACAAAATAGAGTAAAAATAACCGAAAGTTATAAAATTGCAAGATAATAAATTAAAAGCAAAATAAAAGTAAAATAAAAATATAATCTTTTTTCGCTTTTGAACATATTTTGAAGGTATAAATTTACTTACCGCATTGACATTTGACACGTGTTTCAAAATCTGGGCAGAGATTATTTTTGCCAGTTGCTTTACAGACTAGTCCGTTTTCTAAAGAGCATTCGATATTAAGACCAGTTTCCTTAGCAATATTTTCTGCAGAGAATCCTCCTTTAACAGTTCTACATTGAATAGCGACAATTTTATCGATGCCACATTTAGGCGAGTCCTTCAGATATTTCTATAAAAGTAACAATTATTTAATAAACGAATAGATCATAAATATTTTATATTTGCTAACCATTATTGAGGGTGTAGGTACAGGCTCTACGTCTTCTTCTCTTAATTCGTTTTCATTTGATGGAAGGTCCTGATTAATCCATGGAGTCCAACCAGTCTTACAACTAACTTCTTCTTCAACAGTGGTTTCTGTAGGTTGAGAAGTGACCTGGCTTGTGGTGATTACCTTTCTGGTCGTTGTTGTAACTTCCTCAGTGATTTCTGTAGGTGCTGTTTCCATTGTGGGTCTGGTAGTTAACTTGGTGGTAGTGATTTCACCTTCGGTTACTTTGGTTGGATGTGTTGCCTGTGTTGTGGGTCTTAAAGTGGTTTTGGTGCTTGTTGTTGGTTCTTAAAAAATATTAAAACTTATTCACACTGAACATAAAATATACCAAATCTGTAAAACACTCTACTTACCACACTGGCATTTTACCCTCACTTCAAAGTCTGGGCATTTGGATTCATTTCCTGAAGATTTACAAATTAAACCTCTTTCAAGAGAGCACTCAATGTCCAATCCAGTTTCTTGAGCAACTTTGTAGGCTGATTCTAGATCTTTCACAGTTCTGCATTGAATATCTACCATCATATTGGACTCACATTTAGGTGAATCTTTCAAATATTGCTAGAGAGAAAAAAACGAAATCCTTTAAAATATGCATCTAGCATAGAAATAAATTACTTACAAGTATTTCAGTAGAAGGAACGGGTTCAATATCTTCCTCTCTCAATTCATCCTCGTTTCTTGGAACATCTTGGTTAATCCAAGAAGTCCAGCCAGTTTGACAACCAAATTCGCTTTCAGTAGTTTCAGTTTCTGCAACAGTGCTCGTGGGTCTAGATGTTACCCTGCTCGTAGTTCCAGTGGTTTCTTCTTCAGTTGTTTCTGTTGGAAGAACTTTAGTTGTAGGTCTAGTAACCCTTGATGTTGTTGTTGGTTCTATAATAAAATAAAATTAGTAGCCATAAAAATTCTCATTATCAAATGTAAAAGGGATTTTATTTACTCACCACATTGACATTTCACTCGTACTTCAAAATCTGGACATAGTGAATTATTTCCAGATGATTTACAGACTAAACCTTCTTCAAGAGAACATTGGATATCTAGACCGGTCTCTTGAGCAACCTTATAGGCCGATTCTCTACCCTTAACAGTTCTACATTGAATATCAACAACCATGTCAGAGTCACATTTTGGAGAATCCTTCAAATGTTGCTGAAATTGGAAATTATGAGTACATTAGCAACGTTAGAAAAGGTAAAAAGAAGTATACGTAGATATTTAATTTTTCGTAAAGCTTGTTACTGATTAAATATGTTCTAAATCATTAAAATATGCATTTAGGATAAAAATAAATTACTTACAAGTATTTCAGTAGAAGGAACTGGTTCAATATCTTGTTCTCTCAATTCATCCTCGTTTCTTGGAACATCTTGATTAATCCAAGAAGTCCAGCCAGTTTGACAACCGACTTCAGTTTCTGTAGTTTCAGTTTCTGCAACAGTGCTTGTGGGTCTAGATGTTACTCTTCTCGTAGTTCCAGTGGTTTCTTCTTCAGTTGTTTCTGTTGGAAGAACTTTAGTTGTAGGTCTAGTGACCCTTGATGTTGTTGTTGGTTCTATAATAAAATAAAATTAGTAGATATATGAAAATTCTAATTAACAAATGTAAAAGGGAGATTATTTACTCACCACATTGACATTTCACTCGTACTTCGAAATCTGGACATAGTGAATCATTTCCAGATGATTTACAGACTAAACCTTCTTCAAGAGAACATTGAATATCTAGACCAGTCTCTTGGGCAACCTTATAAGCCGATTTACCATCCTTTACAGTTCTACATTGAATATCAACAACCATGTCAGAGTCACATTTCGGAGAATCCTTCAAATGTTGCTGAAATTGGAAATTATGACTACATTAGCTATATTAGAACAGTTAAATGGAGAAGTATACGTAGCAATTTAATTTTTCATAAAACTCGTTACTGATCAATTATGCCCTATGCCCTTAATCTTTAAAATGAAATAAAAATAAATTACTTACAAGTATTTCAGTAGAAGGAACTGGTTCAATATCTTGTTCTCTCAATTCATTCTCGTTTCTTGGAACATCTTGGTTAATCCAAGAAGTCCAGCCAGTTTGACATCCGACTTCAATTTCTGTAGTTTCAGTTTCTGCAACAGTGCTTGTTGGTCTGGATGTTACTCTTCTTGTAGTTCCAGTGGTTTCTTCTTCAGTTGTTTCTGTTGGAAGAACTTTAGTTGTAGGTCTAGTCACCCTTGTTGTTGTTGTTGGTTCTATAATAAAATAAAATTATTAGATATATAAAAATTCTAATTAACAAATATAGAATGAATTTTATTTACTCACCACATTGACATTTCACTCGTACTTCAAAATCTGGACATAGTGTACCATTTCCAGATGATTTACAGACTAAACCTTCTTCAAGAGAGCATTGAATATCTAGACCGGTCTCTTGAGCAACCAAATAGGCCGATTTATCATCCTTAACAGTTCTACATTGAATATCAACGACCATGTCAGAGTCACATTTTGGAGAATCCTTCAAATGTTGCTGAAATTGGAAATTATGACTACATTAGCGATGTTAGAAAAAGTAAATAAAGAAGTACCTATACGTAGATATTTAATTTTTTGTAAAGTTTGTTACTGATAAATTATACTCTAAATCATTAAAATATGCATTTAGGATAAAAATAATTTACTTACAAGTATTTCCGTAGAAGGAACTGGTTCAATATCTTGTTCTCTCAATTCATCCTCGTTTCTTGGAACATCTTGGTTAATCCAAGAAGTCCAGCCAGTTTGACATCCGACTTCAGTTTCTGTAGTTTCAGTCTCTGCAACAGTGCTTGTTGGTCTAGATGTTACTCTTCTCGTAGTTCCAGTAGTTTCTTCTTCAGTTGTTTCTGTTGGAAGAACTTTAGTTGTAGGTCTAGTCACCCTTGTTGTTGTTGTTGGTTCTATAATGAAATAAAATTATAAGGTATACGAAAATTCTAATTAGCAAATGTAAAAGGGATTTTATTTACTCACCACATTGACATTTTACTCGTACTTCAAAATCTGGACATAGTGAATTATTTCCAGATGATTTACAGACTAAACCTTCTTCAAGGGAGCATTGGATATCTAGACCGGTCTCTTTAGCAACCTTATAGGCCGATTTACCATCCTTAACAGTTCTACATTGAATATCAACAACCATGTCAGAGTCACATTTTGGAGAATCCTTCAAATGTTGCTGAAATTTGAAATTATGACTATGTTAGCTATGTTAGAACAGTAAGATGAAGAAGTATAAGCAGATATTTAATTTATTAAGAAATATTAAATAATTTATTATGAAAATTTAAAATGTGAGTTTAGAGTTTACTTACAAGTATTTCAGTAGAAGGAACTGGTTCAATATCTTCCTCTCTCAATTCATCCTCGTTTCTTGGAACATCTTGATTAATCCAAGAAGTCCAGCCAGTTTGACAACCGACTTCAGTTTCTGTAGTTTCAGTTTCTGCAACAGTGCTTGTAGGTCTAGATGTTACTCTTCTCGTAGTTCCAGTGGTTTCTTCTTCAGTTATTTCTGTTGGAAGAACTTTAGTTGTAGGTCTAGTGACCCTTGATGTTGTTGTTGGTTCTATAATAAAATATAATTAGTAGATATATAAAAAGTCTAACTAACAAATGTAAAAGGAATTTAATTTAATTAATCATATATAAGAAGTTTAAAAATTGACTGAAAGAATTGAAAACCATGTCAATTACACTTACCGCACTGACATCTTACTCGTACTTCAAAGTCTGGACATTCTTTTTCGTCTCCAGGTGATTTACAGACAAGTCCATTTTCAAGTGAGCATTCTATATCCAAACCTGTGTCCTTAGAAACTTCACTAGCAGAGAAACCTCCTTTTACAGTTCTACATTGGATATCGACCATCATGTCATAGCCACATTTGGGTGAGTCTTTTAAGTATTGCTGATAAAAGAAAATTACCATAAGTAACGTGTTACAGGCGAAATAATAATATATGTATTAAATCTTTATTTACTCAAAATTAATAAATAACATTAATTTATACGTTATAAGAGTGTAAAACTATTATTTTATAGACAGTACACAAAGAGCATACCAGGGTTTGCGTTTAATGCTGTTATTCAACTCATTGTTACCCCTTTATATTATCCTACTGATTTTATTACGTTCAGTCGATATTGTGCCTTCGGATTCTTTTTATACATATCTAGGTATTTTGTGTAATTAAAATAATAATGTACTTACAAGAACAGATGTTGAAGGAACTGGTTCAATATCTGTTTCTTTGAGTTCACCTTCACTGATTGGAACATCTTGGTTAATCCAACTAGTCCAGCCAGTTGTACATTCCACTTCAGGTTCAGTTGTTTCAGTAGGTTTGTTAGTTCCTTCTGTGGGTTTAGTTCTCCTTGTTGTTGATGTTGTTTCTTCTTCCGTAACTTCCGTTGGAAGAGATTTGCTCGTTGTTTTGGTAGTCACTCTTGTTGTTGTAGTGGTGGTTCCTTCTGCACAAATCAATACAACGATTAAGGATTATTGAATTTATATAAATGATTAATCATATATAAGACTTTTAAAATTTGACTAAGTGAATTTAAAAGCATGTCAATAACACTTACCGCACTGACATCTTACTCGTACTTCAAAGTCTGGACATGCTTTTTCGTCTCCAGGTGATTTGCAGATAAGTCCATTTTCAAGTGAACATTCTATATCCAAACCTGTATTCCTAGAAACTTCACTAGCAGAGAAACCTCCTTTTACAGTTCTACATTGGATATCGACCATCATGTCATAGCCACATTTGGGGGAGTCTTTTAAGTATTGCTAATAAAAAATAATTACCATAAGCTACGTTTTTTAAGAAAATGGGAATAAGTATATTCAATCTTTATTTCAATATTCTCGATGAATCTGAATATAATAAGTCTCTTGTGGTTTTCCTGTAAACTTGATCGTTTTCGAGATATAAATAATTTAAAACAAAAAAACGCAAAATTACGATTTCAAGACTCAAAGAGACAACTAAAAAATGTTATTTTTGATTTCATCAAAGACCTAAGTTTTAGATCAAACCTTTTTCTATCATTTCCCGATAAGTATTTTGGACCTTCTTTTTATTTTAAATCATTGTTTTTTAATCGTTGATAGTTTAACATCTATAAGGTGGCGCTGTTCTTATTTAGTACGATTCATTTTTTATCGTCCACATTCTTTTTGATTTTTTTATGTAAACAGTTATTCCAGATCTGACAGTTCTTACCCGATTCTCAAAGTTCTCCGTTGTGTAATAAAGACACCTAGTAGTCGTAGGTATTGTGTAGTATTCCAAAATTTAATTGTTTACAAAAATAAACAGAATAAAGTAACTTAATATCTCTTAATGTTATTGCATGTTGCATGTGTAATTAAAAGAATAACAATGTACTTACAAGAACAGACGTTGAAGGAACTGGTTCAATATCATTTTCTTTGAGTTCACCTTCAGTGGTTGGAACATCTTGGTTAATCCAACTAGTCCAGCCAGTTGTACACTCAACTTCAGGTTCAGTTGTTTCAGTAGGTTTGTTAGTTGGTTTAGTTCTTCTTGTTGTTGATGTTGTTTCTTCTTCCGTAACTTCCGTTGGAAGAGATTTGCTCGTTGTTTTGGTAGTAACTCTTGTTGTTGTCGTGGTGGTACCTTCTTTAAAAATCAATAAGATGATAAGACATTATAAAATTTATATAATTATTAATGTATGCGACTTTGAAAAATTAACTGAGTGAATTTAAAATCATGTCAATAACACTTACCGCACTGACATCTTACTCGTACTTCAAAGTCTGGACATGATTTTTCATCTCCAGGTGATTTGCAGACAAGTCCATTTTCAAGTGAGCATTCTATATCCAAACCTGTATCCTTAGAAACTTCACTAGCAGAGAAACCTCCTTTTACAGTTCTACATTGGATATCGACCATCATGTCATAACCACATTTGGGTGAGTCTTTTAAGTGTTGCTGATAAAAGAAAAATTACGATAAGTTACGTGGTATAGCGAAATAGGAATACATGTATTAAATCTTTATTTACTTAAAATTAACAAATGGCACTAATCTATACGTTATAAGAGGATGTTTAATATCATATATTAACCAATGGATTTTATTGCCTCATGTAAATGACGGTAATTTTTTTAAATATTATTATTGCATGTGTAGCCTACATTTATTTGTTTGCCATATGCTGTTAAGTAAGCTGTAACAATTATTTTTTTATTCATATTTGTAATAAGGCTTGAAGCTTAGAGCTTGACCTCGTAATTTATGTTTAAAAGCACGTAACAGACCAGAGTAGGAGTAGTCGGTAAAAACCAAGTCAGAGGTCCTTACACTTTAAGTTATTAAAAACCAGATTAGTGTCAATAAAACAGGTCGCTGGTTTAGATCCGACTCGAAGGACCAACTGGATCTCTGAAGCGTAGAACCACTGGCTTGGTTTATACCGACTACTCCTACTCTGATCTCTTACGTATGTGCTTTTATTAATGAATTACGAGGTCAAGCTCCACGATTGAAACCTTATTACAAATATGATACAACAAATAATTGTTACAGCTTACTTCACAGCAAATAAATGTAGGCTACACATGCAATATTAATATTGGAGAAAATTAGCGTTATTTACACGGAGCAATAAAATCCATTGTTTAATAGATGATATTAAACAAGGGTATAACTATGATTTAATAGACAGTACACAAATAACGAAACAGAGTTTGTGTCCAATGTCATTATTCAACTGTTACTCCTTTATAATTATTATTCAACTGATTTTATCAGATTGTGTCGACATTGTGCCTTGGGATATTTTTATACATATCTAGATATTTTGTGTAATTAACAGAATAACAATGTACTTACAAGAACAGACGTTGAAGGAACTGGTTCAATATCTGTTTCTTTGAGTTCACCTTCAGTGATTGGAACATCTTGGTTAATCCAACTAGTCCAGCCAGTTGTACACTCCACTTCAGGTTCAGTTGTTTCAGTAGGTTTGTTGGTTCGTTCTGTGGGTTTAGTTCTCCTTGTCGTTGATGTTGTTTCTTCTTCTGTAACTTCCGTTGGAAGAGATTTGCTCGTTGTTTTCGTAGTAACTCTTGTTGTTGTCGTGGTGGTACCTTCTGTAAAAATCAATAAGATGATTAGACATTATTGAATTTATATAATTATTATTGTATTGAGACTTTTAAAAATTAACTAAGTGAATTTAAAACCATATCAATAACACTTACCGCACTGACATCTTACTCGTACTTCAAAGTCTGGACATGCTTTTTCGTCTCCAGGTGATTTACAGACAAGTCCATTTTCAAGTGAACATTCTATATCCAAACCTGTACCTTTAGAAACTTCAGTAGCAGAGAAACCTCCTTTTACAGTCCTACATTGGATATCGACCATCATGTCATAGTCACATTTGGGAGAGTCTTTTAAGTATTCCTGATAAAAGAATAATTACCATAAGTTACGTTTTTTACCGAAATAGCAATAGGTATATTAAATATTCATTTACTTAAAATTAGTAAATAATACTAATTTATAAGTTATAAGGAGGTAGAACAGATTAGAGAAATAGGGAGTAAGTTTTTTAGACAATATACAAAGAACCCAACAGGGCTTGCGTCTAATGTAATTATTTAACTTGTTCTTACTCCTTTATATTCATTATCCAATTGATTTTATCAGATTGAGTTGACATTGTGCCTTTGGATATTTTTATACATATCTATATATTTTATATAATTAAAAGAATAAAATGTACTTACAAGAACAGACGTTGAAGGCACTGGTTCAATATCTGTTTCTTTGAGTTCACCTTCACTAATTGGAACATCTTGATTAATCCAACTAGTCCAGCCAGTTGTACACTCCACTTCAGGTTCAGTTGTTTCAGTAGGCTTCTTAGTTCCTTCTGTTGGTTTAGTTCTTTTCGTTGTAACAGTTTCCTCTTCTGTTGTTTCTGTTGGTAGAAGTTTTGTTGTTGGCTGTGTTCTTCTTGTTGTTGATGTTGTTTCTTCTTCCGTAACTTCGGTTGGAAGAGATTTGCTTGTTGTTTTCGTAGTCACTCTTGTTGTTGACGTAGTGGTTCCTTCTGTAAAAATTAATAAGATGAATTGATTGAATTTATATAATTATGCATATATGATAATGTTACAATTAACTGAATGAATTGAAAACCATGTCAATAACACTTACCGCACTGACACCTTACTCGAACTTCAAAGTCTGGACAGGCCTTTTCACTTCCAGGTGATTGACAGACAAGTCCTTGTTCGAGTGAGCATTCTATATTCAAACCTGTATCCTTAGAAACTTCACTAGCAGAGAAACCTCCTTTTACAGTTCTACATTGGATATCGACCATCATGTCATAGCCACATTTGGGTGAGTCCTCTAAGTATTTCTATTGAAAGAATAATCATATTGTCAGTTACGTTTTAGAACAGAGTAGAAATAAATATATTTAATCTTTATACATAAATATATAGACGTTTTTTTGTGAATATAAAAAGAGTAAAAATGCACTTACAAGAATAGATGTTGAAGGAACTGGTTCAATATCGTTTTCTTTGAGTTCGTCTTCATTGGTTGGAACATCTTGGTTAATCCATGACGTCCATCCAGTCAGACATTCAATTTTTTCTTCAGTAGTTGTTTGTGTGGGTTCAGGAGTAACTCTGCTGGTAGTTGTTACTGTTCTGGTGGTGGTAGTTATTTCTTCTGTTATTTCAGTGGGAGCTGTTTTAATGGTAGGTCTAGTTGTAAGTTTAATAGTAGTTGTTATGCCTTCTGTAGTTTCTGTTGGCAATGTCTTAGTTGTATGTCTTGTGGTTGCCTTAGTAACTGTGGTGGCTTCTATAAACAATATAATAAATTTTTATATCTATTGTTTAAAATCATTAATATAGTTACTTACCACACTGACATTTTACTCTGACTTCGAAGTCTGGACACAGTGATTCGTTGCCAGGCGATCTACAAACCAGTCCATTTTCTAGGGAACATTCGATATCTAGACCGGTTTCTTTCGAAACCTTGTAAGCTGAATCACCATTTTTAACAGTTCTACATTCAATGTTAACAAACATATCAGAATTACATTTGGGTGAGTCCTTTAAGTATTTCTAAAAGTAAAGTAGTTGATGTTAAATACAATACATTTAATTTTTTGCACTAATTTAGAAAAAAACATGTTAAACAGGTTAATAGGGAAAAGCATATTACCAATATTGAAGTTGAAGGAACAGGTTCGATGTCTTCTCTTCGTAATTCATCTTCGTTTCTTGAAACATCTTGGTTAATCCATGAAGTCCAGCCAGTTTCACAACCTATATCTACTTCAGTTGTTTGTGTCGATTGAGTGGTGGCTTTGCTTGTTGTGGAAGTTAATTCTTCCTCAGTGACTTCAGTTTCTGTGGGAAGAGCTTTACTAGTAGGTTTTCTTGTAGTTACTGTTGTTGTACCTTCTATTAAGATAAACAAATTATTATATAAGTTTCAATTTCAAACAGATAAAAGATTAAGATATAGCGATGTAAATATACTTACCGCATTGACATCTTAGGCTCACTTCAAAGTCGGGACATAACTTGCCATTTCCGTTTGAATTGCACACTAAACCTTTTTCTAGGGAACATACAATATCCAAACCAGTAGATTCAGCAACTTCGCTAGCAGAGAAACCTCCTTTGACAGTTCTGCATTGAATATCAACCATCATATCGTAGTCACACTTGGGTGAGTCTTTAAGAGATTGCTAAAATAGAAAAAAAGGTATTTTATATTTAAATAGCAAATTAATATGCTTATACTTTAATCAAATATAATGGATTTATAACATATTACTTACAATTATTGAGATTGATGGAATTGGTTCTCTGTCTACTTCCTTCAATTCACCTTCAGTTGGTGGGACATCTTGATTGATCCAAGAAGTCCAGCCAGTTTCACAAGTAATTTCTTGGGTAGTAGTTTGAGTTGGAGCTTGACTCGTGCTTGATATCTTTCTGGTAGTAACTTCTTCTGTGATTTCTGTTGGAGCTGTTGCAATTGTAGGTCTAGTGGTTACTTTCTTAGTAGTCCTGGTTGTCTCTGTAGGTCTAGTTGTAGCTTTGGTGACGGTAGTTGGTTCTTAAATAAATTTTTTTTAATTAAATTTAATATTTATTTTTAAAGCAATTACTTACCACATTGACATTTCACGCGTACTTTAAAGTCTGGGCATAAATTGTTAGCGTCGGTAGATTTACATATTAAACCTCTTTCTAAAGAACATTCAATGTCCAGACCTGTTTCCTTAGCTACCGTATAAGCAGAGACTCCTCCTTCTACAGTACTGCATTGAATATCGACGAGCATATCAGAGTCACATTTTGGAGAATCTTTCAAATGTTGCTACAAGAAAAAAACAATTAATTTGATTAATTTAGAGGTTTCCACAAATAAGAAGAATTTAAATATTATATTATTATTATAATTCAAATGAAATACTTACAAGTATTTCAGTAGAAGGAACAGGTTCTATATCTTCTTCTCTAAGTCCATTTTCATTATTTGGAACATCCTGGTTAATCCATGAAGTCCATCCAGTTTGGCATCCAGGTTCTTCAGTAGTTGGTGCCACAGTGGTGGTGGTTGTTGCTTTCCTTGTAGTTGTTTCTTCCTCAGTTTCTGTTTCTGTTGGTAAAGCTGTAGTAGTTGGTTGTTTGGTTACCTTTGTAGTTGTAGTTGGCTCTATAAAATGATAATATATAATTAGAGTTTTAAACTCAAAAGATAATAAAAATATTTACTTACCACATTGACATTTAACGCGGACTTCAAAATCTGGACATAAGTTGTCAGGTGAATTTGCTTTGCAGACCAAACCTTTCTCCAAAGAACATTCAATATCCAGGCCAGTTGACTGGGCGACTTCACCAGCAGAGAAACCTCCTTTGACGGTTCTACACTGAATATCAACCATCATATCGTAGTCACATTTTGGAGAGTCTTTAAGGTATTGCTAAAAATACAAAATAAAAGTTAGGTAAGTAGTTAATCCGAGCTAAGATACGATTAAATGTCAAATTGGAAAGAAATCCATGATCCTAAAAACACGAAAAAGAAACAAATTCCTCCAGAAAACAAAGACCTGTATGAAGATACACTAACTAGACATATACAATACTTAGCAAGATAAAATAGAAGAAGGCACTAAAAGAAAAGAAAAGAGGGTGCTGCCGACCATTCTGGTCCATAAAAGAACCAAAGAGCTAATAGGTGAAAAAGACAGCTGATGGAAAAATAGGGCTCCAACACTGAAGAAATTAAATAAAGATATCCACCGATCAATCCGAAAACACGTAAGAGAAAACAATACAAGAGATATAACTAAAATAATTTAAGAAAATAAAAGTTTAAAAGTTTTGAGGCGAAATACGAACAATATAGGCAACAAAATATGTGCAAAATAAGAAAGATATAAATATTACTACGGATAGAACCAAAATCCTTGAAGTTGTCGAATCCTTTTATCACGAAATATATGAGAGCACCGACGAAAGGAAAGATCAGCCCCTGCCCAAAATGACATACCAGTAATCAGAATTAATGCCAGAAAGAACTCCATACGAATTTAAAAAGGCACTTTTAGAAATCAAAAATAACAAATCCCCTGGTGATGACATAGTAGTGATCGAGGCGATCAAACTGGGTAGAAATAAAATTATTAAGGCTTTGGTCAAACTTTCCATTGAATGCATCTACCAAGGAAAACTCATTCTTAAAGAAACAATGCAGTCATTGTTTTATTACACAAGCAAGGAGACATAACAGATGTCCTATCCTATCAAATTGCTCTCACACATACATATATAAAAACTTTTTACAAAAATTGACGCCTACCAACCAGATGGACTAACGATATGAAGCGTGTTAGCATGAAGTGGATGCAAACCACATAAGACAGAGACAGACGGAAAGAGCTAAGGGAGACCAATGTTCAGCAGTAAACGCATACAGGTTTATAATGATAATGATGATAAAGTAGTTATTAAAAACACAGATGTTTTTTAGACATATTTTCATATATATGACAACGTACCAGGATAGAAGTTGAGGGAACAGGTTCGATATCTTCCTCTCTCAATTCACCTTCAAGAGATGGGACATCTTGGTTAATCCATGAAGTCCAGCCAGTTTCACATCCAATTTCTACTTCTGCTGTGGTAGGGGCGCTACTTGAAGAGGTAACCTTCTTTGTGGTTACAGGTTCTTCTGTTATTTCAGTGGGGGCAGTAGCAATAGTAGGTCTGCTGGTTACTTTACTTGTTGGTTCTGTTCGTGCTGTAGGTCTTGTTGTGGCCTTTGTTACTGTTGTAGGTTCTATGAAAAAAATCAAAATTTTCATATGTTATATATACATGTCTTTATTTAAATAAAAAGATTTAGAAGAAGGAAAAGAAAAATTGAAAAAGGATAATTACCGCACTGGCATTTCACGCGCACTTCAAAGTCAGGACATAAGTTGCCATCTCCTGTTGCTTTACATATCAATCCCCTGTCCAAAGAACATTCAATGTCTAATCCTGTCTCTTTGGCAATAGTGTAAGCAGATACTCCATCTTTTACAGTTCTACATTGAATATCGACCATCATATCACGGTCACATTTAGGTGAATCTTTCAAGTGTGACTGTAAAATAATAAATAATATTATATTTTAATAAAGCATTGTTTAATTGTTTAATATGTTTATCAAATAGTTTTGTGAATGTGAAAATACTTTTGATTAGAGTACAGTTGGCAATAATTTCCACATACAACTAATTGAACTTAATGATATAAGAGAAATACGATATGATTGAGTTATATGACTAAATACTATTTAAAATATAACAAACTAAATTGTATGTAAAAAGAATTATGAAAATAATATGTTGGAAAACAGAACCTTGCAGTAGTACGGACATATACAAAGAATGCCAGAGCATAGATTGCCGAAAAGAATATTGGACTGGGACCCGCCGGCAAGTAGACGGAGAGAAAGACCTGCTATTAGATGGAAAACGTACATAGGAAATGCTTTAATAGATAGAGACCTCAGAGAAGGTAACTGGGAGAATAGGGTACTGTGAAACGGCAAACTCAATGGAAATAAGCCGAAAATGAAGAAATTTTGTTGCTATTCATCTTCACAATTCCCAAGTAATAGAAAAATGAATGCTGAGCCTTGGAAACGATTCCAATACTAGTTAGTATTGAAAATACGATACACTTAATATAAAAAAAAAACGAATAACTCACTAGTATTGATGTGGAAGGAACTGGTTCTACATCTTCCTTTCTTAATTCATCTTCAGTGTTTGGAACATCCTGGTTTATCCAAGAAGTCCAACCAGTTTGACACTCGAATTCTTCTGGGGTTGTTGAAGCAGCTGTGCTGGTAGTTGTTGGTGCGACTGTGGTAGTAGTGGTTGCTTTTGTTGTGGTTACAACAGTAGTAGGCCTACTGGTACTTGAAGTTGTAGTTGGCTCTAAAGTTAAAAAAGTATTTAGATAAGAAAATAATAAACAATAATTTAAGTAACTTACCACACTGACATTTAACTCGAACTTCAAAATCTGGGCATAAGTTGTCAGGTGAATTAGCTTTACAGACTAGACCCTTTTCTAGAGAACATTCAATATCTAACCCAGTTTCTTTGGCAACTTCGCTAGCAGAAAATCCTCCCTTGACGGTTCTACATTGGATATCAACCATCATATCATAGCCACATTTGGGCGAGTCCTTAAGGTATTGCTATAGAATAAACCAAAATTTAAAATCAAATCTGGTAAATGTGAATATTATATTAACAAAAGAAGTCTAAATCATTGTTTATGAATTACCAATAAATTAAGCAATAACTTACCATTATCGAAGTTGAAGGAATTGGTTCAATATCTTGTGTTCTCAATTCACCCTCGGTTTCTGGCACGTCTTGGTTAATCCAAGAAGTCCAGCCTGTTGTACATTCGATGAGTTCTTCTTCCGTTGTAGTTCTTACAGTGGTGGTTGTAGTTCCCTCAGTTTCAGTTTCAGTTACTTCGTAATTAGTACTGCAACCTTCTTCATGACATGTGAAAGCATTGTTGATACACTGGCATTTTTTGCAATCACCTTCTTCAATTACTTTACCAGGCTAAAAAATAGTTATTATGCATTATTTTAATAAAGTGGCCTACAAGTAGGAAGAAGGCATGATAAACAGTGGGAAAGTCTTATAATTACCTTGATTGGTTTTCCTTCTTCGGTAGCACAAAGACATGAAGCAACATCTACACATGTTTGGTCGTTCAGCCAAGCTGATCCAGCAGGGCATTCTTTGTCCTTTGAAGCTGACACGCATCCAGCTTCACATACGGTTTCACCCTTACAATAACCTTGTTCTCTAACTAAGAATCCATAATATTGACAAAGTTGGTCACATCTGATTGCGCATTTGTCGTATACCGTACCAGGAGCACATGTTGCTAAAATAAAAATATGGTAAGATTTCATAATATACAAAATTTTTCGATATATAGAATATAGTAAAAAACTTCATTATCATCATCATCCAGCCTTCTGTCTCTAAAGTTGAACATAGACCTCCACTAATTTCTTCGAGTTCTGTTGGTCTAAAGCATCCTGCAGCCAGGACCAGCAATTCTTTTAGGTCATCTGTTCATCGTGTAGGTTTTATAACTCCGCTTTTCTTGTCTGCTCGTAGTCTCCACACTGTAATTTTTCTGTATTACTACCCGTCATTGATTCTGGCCACATGACTCACCCAGTTTCATTTTAGTCATTCTATCCGCTCTATGACATCTGTGACGTTCGTCCTTCTTCTTATTTCCTCGTTATTAACCCTCTCTTATTTCTTCGATAAGAAAAACATCATATCTGGGTCACATACTTCGAAATGATAAATATTCTCTACTACACATCACCATACAAGAAAGAGTTTATATAGGCTTGGGAAGAAAGAAAAATCTCGGCTAAGGAATATCAGAGATTGTACTAATCTCAGTGTTAAACAGATAATTTACGTTGCAAAAGATAGGGAAGCACTTAAAGAAGTGATCGGCAACCTTCGTTAGAAGACGGCACAAGAACAACCCTCTATTTGAGAGCCAATCCAAGTAACAACCGTTTTATTCTTTGGTCTACTGTGAGCTTGGTTTACTGGCCAACAGCTTCGGGTGGAGGAACTAGTAAATGGAAGGGTACATCTTTGTCCTGGAGTTAAGAAACTGGTTTCAAAGGCGGAAGAACCGTGGAATCGGTCAACGGCATAGAGATGAGGAAGAAATATTAGGACAAGACACTTCATTAAAGATCCGGATTGGATAAGTCCTCGTAGAATCAAATGGCTATGCTTGCAGCGAAATTCAATTACGAAGTAAGCTCCTCAATCGGATCTTCGGGAGGAACAGTTACAAGTATAACAAAAAGATTAAAATGCAAAGAAGACATCAGAATAGGCACATGGAACGTGAAAACCGTGGCACAGGAAGGTAAAATCCATAATGCAATTCAAGAAATGGCACACATTACATAAGGGGACTTGGAAATCTCCTTATAATGAAACGATTAACCAAATGGATCATATAATCATCGATGTAAGACACTGCTCTAACTTATCAGATGTTAGGTCTTTCAGAGTAGCAAACACAGATAGTGATCACTATTTATTTAAAACACGATTTAAAGAGAGAATATCCAATTTAAAAAAGGATATCGGAAAAAGGAGAGAAAAAATCCACATTAATAAACTAAAAGATCCCGACATTGCAAATGTATACAGACAGCAAATAGAAAATCAAATAAGGACAAAAAAGTTAGAAGAAGAAGAAGACATTAACCAACTATGGGCAAATATATGAGATATTGTGTTACAGAAATCTTTTCGATTGTCCATTCTAATAAATTTGTGTATCCTTTTGCTTCTTTTTCTACAGTTTCTATTATAATGTCATTCAGGGTGTTCGTATTTCAGTATGTTTTTTACCGCTTTCGAGAATGTTGTAAACTTGTAATGTAATAAAAGATTATATTAAAGATTAAAACAGATACTTACGTATTGGTTCGGCTGTTGTTGCAGCTGCGCCTAAAATAAAAAAAACGAACAAATCATTAGTAAAATTGACGGCTAGATGGCGGCTAGTAAGTAAGATGCATCAAAAGACTATTCCAACTTAAAAATAAAGAACTAATATAATACTTACATGATGGTTTCACTTCTTCAACTTCTCTGGGCCAATCGCAAACTTTTCTTACTGGATTATACAAAGTGCCTTCTGCACAGGTCATCTTGACCCATTCAGTCATAGGTACTCCTCCAGTACAGACATAGTAGACTGAACAGTCTCTTAAATCTTCCTTGCTATCCCCAATAACACAAATTGGTTCTGCTGTAGTAATGACAACCTCTTCGGTGGTGGTTCGTACGGTAGTAGAGGGTCTCTGGGTTGTAGTTGCTTCAGTTGGTCGCTGGGTAGTGACAGATTTCTCTGTGGTAGAGGTAACTACTTCAGCTGGAGTCGTTGTAGCTTCTAAAATAAAGAAATATGGTAAAGATAGATTTCCAAATAAAGTATATTATATTGAAATATGAAGTCCGTTAAAAATTATAAATTTTCTAAATTCGCTTGTTTTGGTTGCAAATAACCAATTTTCTTTTTATCTATTGTGTGCTGATTTTTAAATACGTATGTAAGATGTTTACAATTATTGCCTATTTATATTTTTGGGTTATTACTTACCACATTGACAATTGACTCGGACTTCAAAGTCTGGACAAAGTTTGTTGTTTCCAGCCTTGCAAACAAGACCTCTTTCAAGAGAACATTCGATGTCCAAACCAGTATCAGCGAGTTCTTTAGCTGGAATACGGCCCAGAACAGTTCTGCATTCAATATCTACCATCATATCAGAATTACACTTAGCAGAGTCCTTTAGATTAATCTAAAATCAAAGAAAAAAATTAAAATACTTTGAGCTAAATACTTTCCATGCAATATCGTTTCTTTTTTATTTTTTTATCAATTTCACTAATTGGATCACGTAAATATATTTATGTCATTACCAGTATTGTAGAAGATGGAACAGGTTCAATTTCCTCTTCTCTAACTTCTTCTTTGTCTCCCTCAGCGTCTTGGTTGATCCATGCGGTCCAGCCACCTTCACAGTTAATTTGTTGCTCATTCTGGTTGGTAGTAGTTCTGGTTGGTACTACAGTAGTAGAGCAAGGCTGACCACTAAAAAAGTTTTAATTGATATTAATATTTTGAAGAAATTCGAAATCTAATATTTACATAAAACTTAGATAGCTTTAAAATTTATTAGGAAAAGCTGTTAAGACGTATAATTGACGTAATACAAACAAATGGAAATATATGGAAGTTTTTGACCAAGAAAATACAGAAAATTACGATTAGACAAAATAAATATGCTATACAAAGAAAATAAGACTCTAGTGGAAGAGGATAACTTGGGAATATTGACAGACTTGTTCAACACAGTAACACAACAAAGTAAGCAGCAAAAGAGTGCTCTCTATATACCAAACTAAAAGAAAATATTAAAAGCTAAGCCTAATGAGTCACAGTTTAGAAGTTCTGCTTCAGAAAAGGAGATTAGTGAGATGCAGTTCAAGATCTGAAATAGAGTGAGTACGCGAGAAGGACTATTTCCCATACACATACTGATCTAACCACATCGTGATGTAAAAGCTGACCTACACTTTTTTGACTACTAAAAAGATTTCAATAGAGTAAGAATGAAAAACTTGACATTTAATTTCTAAAGATAAACTATACTATATATTGAAACGAAAGTATCGCAGTGCAAATTGATGGACAGCAGTCAGAAGAATTAAATATCTGTAGAGGAGTTAGACAGGGATGCGTTTTATTGCCGCTTTTATTAAATTTATGTTCTGAATTAATTATCACAAACAATACACCCAATAATATCAAAGCGGGAATTACCCTTAACGAAAAATTAATCAAACACTTGCGATAACAGATGACACTGTGATCACTGCAACGAGCATAGAAGATCTACAACATCTAATGGAAAGCTTAAGTATAAATAATACTGAGAAGGGAATTAATATAAACGTTAAAAAACGAAGTACAACATATGGAACACATATTGCCAATTTATGGTAACAAATGATGAAATAAGTAGAAAAATTGGTGACTTTGATCAATGAAACAAATGGTCATTCTTCAGAAATAACCAGACGAATAGAGATGGACAGATCAGCATTTATACGAATGAAACCAATCCTAACGTGAAGAAATCTAAAATTAGCAATAGGAGTCCGCACATTTTCAATATTATTATATGCAGCTGATGCATGGCACAAAAATAAAATGTTACTTAAAAAGCGAGAATTTTAAACTATGGTTATATAGAAGAATACTACATGGATTAATAGAATTAAAAACAGGGACATGCTGGATAATGCGAGGGTTTACAAACATTACAATTACTCGTAAACCTACGTATGATATTGTTATATGCAGGTACTTTGGAATGTCTAAGGATATAGAAAACACTACTATAATTGTAAAAGTATTTGGTAAAATTCTAAAAGTTCAATGATTATTTTTTTACAGAAAGAAAAAGTTTCAACGACTAGTAACATACTGATAGGACAATGAGATTAGCTTTAAGAAATTATTAAGACATTTATTTTCAGCAATAGAAATCAACTGCATGTATAATGACATCGAACCGTATTAAAGAAAAACACTGACCTGCATTTCTTTTCTTCTCTGGAACAATAACAACTGTGGCAATCGTCTTCTTCCATGAGGTCTCCTTCGTAGTAAGTTTTGCCGTCGACAACTAAACAGATAGGCTTACATTGTTGCAAAGGTACACATTCCAAATGAGTGCTGTTTTTGTAAACTTTTCCAGGTGGACAACGTTTAGGAGCACAGCCTTCGATACAACTGTCTTCACCGCAAGTCTTTGAGTATTTCTTGTTCATGAGGAGGTTGTCACAAGTTTCTTCTGGACAAGTGGAAATGCATGGACTGTAAGTGGTGCAACGTTCGTCACATTGCATTGCTAAAATATACAATTCAACATAAAAATATATTCTGACAATTAGGATTTCAAAGACCAATTTAGTATTATTCAAAACAAACAAGAGACTTACGGCAGAATTCAGGACTTCTCCATTTGATTGGTACTCCTCTGTTGTTACATTCCTGAGCATAGGCAGCCAAAGCTGTACACATACATTCACAATCACCACCTTGATCGCAAGCGCAGCTATCGAAGATACATTTTTCGAAGAAGTAGTCTACGGAAACTTCAGAGTGACATGGGGAGAACAGTGATGATTTTAATACACCGCACTTCTTGGTAGCCCAGACTTTACGATCTGGTCGTTGTTCGCAGGTATCCTACAAAGAAAAATAAACAATGAATTAAAATATGTTTATCTTTTCTTCTCATGCCATCTTTACTATTGTACTTAATTTCTTAAATCAAATGATTTGTGTCTTCTTTTTTTATACTGCAATATTTTTTGCTTTTGTTTATAAAAATTACTTAATGTTAATGTTAAGCATTTGGTTTAACATGTTAAAATATTACCTTAATTTCAGGAGCTTCAGTACAGTATGATTGTAGTCTCCAAGAGTCACCAAATATATTGGCTGAAACTTCAGCAAGACCTCCAGAAGGAGTCTGGAAATCATCAACTTCGTTGTCGTTGTAGTTACCACATAAACCTTTAGTCTGCAAAATACATTTACATATTAGAAAAAAAATAATCCAATAATATGAGAAATATTTTTAGTTATTCGTGTTGTAAAACTTACCGTATCCTTCCATCTGGGATCGATTCTGACATATACTCTAGTTCCTCTGTCCCAGTGGACGACAAATCCTAGATCGGGAGCTTCCACAATAACAAACAAACTCTTTTCTCTAACAGTAATATGCTTAAAGGTCTTGAGGCTTGGTAAACGTTTGTCTTTTTCTAAAGTAATAACATCAGATGATCCACCTGAAGTAACTTTGATGGTAACAGATTTGAAACAAGCGGTACCCAATGATCCACATGGTACGTTCTACAAAAATAAGAAATTAAAATTTTGGTAATATAGACATTTAACAATATTATTATTTTTACAAGCTTTGATACATTTTACGTACTTGAACTGAAACGTGGAAAGAATCTTGTCCAAGGCTTCCTTTTGCCAAAACATAGTCACATTCTCCTTGATAGTCGAACCGTTTTCCATCGAAGGTTTTGTAGTGAGAATCTCCCCATGCGCTACATTCAGCTGCACATTGACGGTCAGTACATCCCCATTTACCATTTCGACAAGTACTGCAAAATAAATAATACTGAAGAACTGATACTTATCGTTGAGATATAATATATTTGTCTATTTTTAGTATTGTGTTATGTATTTTAAACTACTTCTTTCTTACCATGTGTTGCATCCGCTTTGGACAATAGCACCTTCCTTGTAGCTCTTGCTGGCATGGTGACATGGACATTCAGTAGGCTTAACACATCTTTTGCTTGTTGTATCAAGGACATATCCCTCTTTACATTTGCAACCAGAATGACAGATAGCAGGGGATACTTGTGGTGGAGAGTGCATGTTCTACAAAGATATAAAATCGACATCAACTACAGGTAACGTTTGTGTATTGATATTAAAATTTCTAAAAAATAACTTTTATTGACGTTTTGTCTTTGCAAATACATACCTTACAGGTAAGTGGTTCGACTGGTTCACAGGTGGTGAATTCAAGGTTTGCAGATGCATTACACTTGTTTTGAACTAATTCTGAGCTAGGATACATTTCGATGTCTTCTTGAGTGGCTTCGAAACATTCCCATACAGCACTGACACAGGAACTGGAAAATATAAAAAATATTGAGTACTTATTATTGGATTAGAACTGATAATTTACGGATAAACGGATAATGATTAATTGGATACTCCGGACTGATTAATACTATAATACTCAGTCGTTCATTAAATCACATTTATTTGCTATTTATTATAATACTGCATTATAAGTATTCTATAATTATTCGAAAAGTACTCTAGTAGTTAATACTATCTGGTAATTACTAGAAGCGAGACAGAAACTAAAGCCGACGAACTACAAAAATTAAATAAAGGAATATCCAAAGTTGTTAGACAAGACACTCAAAAATACAAACAAGAACAAATTGAACATACCATTGAGAACAATAGAAGTATGAAAGTATTGAGAAAAAGACTAAAAACGGGGACAAGGCAGATAATAAAGATTAAAGATAGAAATGTTCATCTTACAACCAACACAGAGGAAACCCTTAAAATAGTTGAAGACTTTTACAAATTGCTGTACACAAGCCAACACAAAGCAAAATGGCAGAGAAGATCAAGTATCAGAAATCTTAACAAGGAGAAAGAGCATTGGTCAACCAAGGATCAGAACTGCTACCAGAAATCATAATGGACGAAATAAAACTATTCCTAAAAAAAGCTAAGAATAACAAATCTCCAGGCGAAGATTCTGTAGTTACTGACGCAATCAAAATAGGGGGCACTTGCCTACTTAAGAAAATATAAAACCTTTTTAACATGTGCCTTTTGGACAGTAATATACTCGAAAAATGGCACAATGCTGAGGTAATTCTATTGTACAAAAAAGGAGATCCCCATGAATTAGAAAACTACAGACCTATAAGTCTTCTTAGTCACTTATATAAACTCCTTGCAATAATAGTAACGAATCGTCTCGAGAAAAAACTTGATTTATACCAGTCAATGGAGCAAGCGGGATTTCGTACCCGATTTGCAACAAATGATCACCTACAGAACATTAAAACGGTAATAGAAAAGACTATCGAATACCATCGACCACACGTTCTGGCTTTTGTAGATTTCCCTAAAGCCTTTGACACGGTAGAATTTGACAAAATCCTGGAAGCACTACAAGCATACCGCATTGACTACCGATATACAAGGTTCATTTACAATACATACAAGAACGCAACTATGTCGGTGAAACTATATAAAAACACGGATCATATCCCAATCGGCAGAGGAGTCCGACAAGGTGATACCTTATCGCCTAAACTGTTTACCGCAGTACTAGAATATGCTTGTAAAAAACTTAACTGGGAAGAGAAAGGCCTGAACATTGACGGTAGAAGATTAACAAATTTGAAATTCGCAGACGACAGAGTTTTGTTCTCGGACAATCTCAAGGAGATATGTACAATGCTACATGAACTTTAGTTAGTGTGTGCCAGTGTGGCAATAAACATCTCCAAAACAACATTCATGACAAACCTAGTACCTAGCGAAAATATCAATATTGGAGACAACGAAGTAGAGCTGGTCGAAAAATACATATATCTTGGACACGAAATAAAGATCACAAGAGACAACCAAACATGCGAACTACGAAGAAAAATAAACCTGGGCATGCCTATGGAGAACTCAAAGAGATCTTTAAAAGCGATATACCAATTTCTTTAAAACGTAAAACATTTGACCAATGTGTGTTGCCTGTGATGACCTTTGGTGCCGAGACTTTGACATTGACAGCTACAACTTCTAAAACGCTGCAAATAGCTCCGAGCTCCGACCGAGTTAGAAATGAAGACTTAAGACGAAGAACAGGAGTTACCGATATAATTTCCCGAATTACCACAATGAAATATAACTGGACCAGATACGTCAACCGAATTAGTGATGAAAGGTGGACGAAGAGATTGCTTGAGTGAAGCCGAGGTTAAACAAAAGAAGTAGAGGAAGATCCTCTACTCTTTGGACTGACGATCTCAAGAAAATTTCAAGAAATTGGATGAAAAGTGCCCAAGATAGAGCACAATGGACAAAAATGAGGGAGGCCTATGTCTAGCAGTGGACGAAATGGGGTGGATGATGGTAATGATGAGAATGACTCGCGATTCGATAGATATTTATGACCCGTTTCCTTATATATAGAGGTATTTAGTACCTCACAGAAACTTTTGGTGAGATCACTAATCATAATTTGTTACTTAAAAATAATATGATATCTAGTAAAACCACACTTAGAAAAATTGATGGAAAGACACTATGGAACAAAGCTAGAAGTACAGATATACGACGTAGATGTAAGGCAGAGAACATCAAGAACTGGGTAAGAAATAGAAGAGTAGAATGAAACGATTATATAAGCCGAATGACAACAAATAGAGCAGTAAAGACGGCAAGAAACGGTTCCCCAATAGAAAGACGATCAGTAGGAAGACCACGAAATCTATGGAACGACAAGTTACTGGAGGCACATTGAAGAACAGATAGAGTAATATCTACATAAAAAGAAGATAAAGAAGAAGAAGAATAAAGCCAGATAAACTATAGAGAATCTCATTAAATAAATCACATCCTTCTAAAATCCATATTGGGTGATTTAGTAGTTGACAAGACGGATGGATGGATGGCTGGATAAATGGGGGAAGGCTGGCTGAGAGATTAGTTTCGATCGAGTAGTGTCAGGAAAAGTGGGAGGCTACACATGTTGTGATGCGGTGGAACGAAGCCACTTATTGCAATCCTGCGAAACTGGGTGTACTGTGGGCATATGCAGCTGGATTATTATCTGACGCAGATGCTTACAGGCCTTGGCTGCTACCGTAGCTACCTTTTCAGGTTCAGCATAGCACAGCTCTACAAGTGCCTTTACTGTAGTTTTTTGAACACTGTGACATACGTGGTGTTGAAGTGCGAGTGTTGGGCAGATTAAAGAGAGTGTAACTGTGGAATGTTTGATTCCATATGAGAAATGGCGAAGAAAATAATAAGGAATGAGTGGTTGTGGACACGAATTCACAAATATATCAGAGAGCTGCTCTCTTAAAAAAATCGTGAGGAAAGGGAATTTGCAATTGAATTATAAAATAACAATGTGGTTCTGGCTGTGCAAGGCCAAAATAGGACGAGAGAAAGAGAGATAGAAAGAGAAAGAGAGAGAGAAAGAGAGAGAGAGAGAGAGATAAAGACGACGTAGAGACCCCCTGCCTTAGCGGCTTCGCTAAGGCAGGGGGTTTAAACTCTTTGATGATTCGTATGGGTGTGATTTTTCCGATGAAAATGTGGGGAGAAGAATATAAATCAGGTGATAGCAGGACATCAGGAGAAATGTTATGCCTTATCCGGCGGTTCCATCCTGATATCTGGAGTGACAGAGTAGAAGTTTTTAGTTGGACACCGACCGTCTCAGAGTGATAACGGGATAAAGTCTAAAAGGTGTAACCCCTTCGGGCATCTCGTCTTATCACAACTTCGTTAGGGTATGAGAAATCCAACACTACATGAGTTGCAGGTGACTATATGCAGATTTTCCCAATTCTCTAAATATGTAAAAAAACTACAGATGTAGTTTTTTTCTACAGATCGTAGAGCATTCAGAATAAAACACAATAATTTATAATTTATGTTTAGATTTGAATCAATATTTAGCATAGATACTGCTAAACTTTTAGTAATTTTGTAACGTATTACCTGGTTAACTTCAAATAATTTACGCGAAGGACTAATAATTGATTCTAAATCTGCCTTGGAGCCAATAAAAAGCATACAATTTCAAAGAATGGAAGGTACCATAATATGGCGATTAAGAGAAATGATTTTGGAATTAAATATAATAATTATTTGGATCGAAGGCCATGATGGTATATTAACAAAATTAATGTCAAAAATAACTTTAATTTTTTAAATTTTTTTCGAAAAACCCATCTATGTCACTTTATTTGATGATGCTTTCTTTTGTTGTCTATCAGATCTCAGCAGTAAAAAGCTACAGATAAAGACGCTAATAAACTTACCATAGTTCTGGAGCTTTAGTAGCAGGTCTGATTTCCCTGTATCCGGGTGGGAATTCCATTCCGCGGTAATGACATTTACATTGTCCAATTGGAATACATTCGCCATTATCATCTAAGGTCTGACCGTCAGGACAGTTGCAACCTTCGACACACTGGGGTTTACAATTTGTATCGTCAGAGATGTCACGACAAGTTCTTGAACATGAGTCGCCACAAACTTGGTATTTCTGACCACCTGGACAGTGGACGCCACATTCGCGGACTTCGCTTCTCCAGTCTACCTTAATTCCTTGACGAGAACACTCGCTGGCGTAGCTGGCCATGATTGGACAAAGACATTTGGAAACCTATAAATTTTAAAACCATAAATATTTTGTTCCAAAAAGGAAACGTTTCAATAGAGATTTATATAAAATTTATATAAAAAACAAAATTTGTTTAATTTACTAGATATTTTTATAGTTAAAAAAATCAATTTAATATTTTACTTACAGGGGATTCACAAGAGCACATGTCGTAGAGACAATCTTTGTAGAATTGTTCAGGGTCTACGAACCAATGGCAACCTGTAAACAAGTAAATTGTAAGGAAGGAGCATGTTACAAACCATTTTGCAGTGTTCATTACATGATTTTATCAAGTTTTCCGACAAGCTTATGGATTAATGAAAGATTTTGGTTGATTTATGTGATAATACAGTTTTAGATGTGGCTTTTAATATAAAGCTGGGATCAAGAATGTTTAGTTTTTATTATAAAAATAACATTGATTAAATACAAATATGCCAATTTAAGGAGATCCGATAATCTATCCTAAATTTTTTGTGTTCGGGATCTATGATAATTTCATTAATAATTATTGCAATAAATCAATAGTAGTATCCTTCAATACATTAGAATATATAAAATAGATGAAAGCTAAATTTGAAATGGAATATACTACCAGCATTTGATAAAATATTTTGACTATCTCTCTCCAATGGCGCTACAGCCCAAATCGGACCTTGGCCTCCTCCAAACTATGCCTCCAACCTTGTTGGTCACGCGCCGATCTTCTCCAGGTTCTCACGTCTAGAAAATTTTGCGCGTCCGCTGCCACTTCATCCTCCCATCTTTTCCGTGGCCTTCCTTTTGGTCTTGCGCCCTGCATTTTACGATCAAGGGCTCTTTTCGGCAATCTCTCTGTTTCCATTTTTACTACATGACCAGTCCAGCGAAGTCTCTCAAGTTTAACGAATTCTGAGATTGGTGTCTCTTTGAACAGTTGGTAGAGTTCACGGTTATACCTGGATCTCCATATTCGGTTTTCGTTAGTAGGTCCAAATATCTTACTTAGGACTTTTCTTTCGAATACTTTCAGTTTCTTTTTGTCTCTTCTGTCATCACCCATGTCTCGCATCCATAACATACTATTGGTCTGATAATAGTTTTGTAGACCCTGATTTTCGATCCCCAGTGTATGTTTTTGGAGCGAAACACATGATCGAGTGAAAAATAAGCTTTGTTTCACTTTACTGATTTCTGGTTCTTCTGTTCCATCCGTGTTTAATGTAACTCCTAAATATGTGAAAGTTTCTACCGTTTCAATATCGTCCTTTAATTCAACTGTGCGTCTGTTTCCCCCAGCTCTTGCCTATGTTAACTTTTTTGTCTTTTGAATATTTATTTCTACTCCAGTCTCTTTTGCCTTTGATTTTAATTGTGAATATATTTCTGCCGCCTCTTCTGTTCTGCGAGACATGATGCTGATATCATCGGCATAGGCGGCATTTTGACTATACGTTATTTTATTTTCCCGAATTTTTTTCTGGTATTGTTTATGCTTTTTTCTCTATGCAGTTGTACTGAATGCGCTTGATACAGTTGTTGTAGGACTTCTTCGATTACAATAAACATCACAACTAGGTCTCCATATCTGTCCCTGCAACATGGCCTGCTCAGTTCCATTTCAGTTCAATTTTTTTTCCAATCGTCCTTCTTTTCTAATACCCTTCTTCAAGGGAAATGTGTTTTTATCTCCATAGTACATTCTGACTGCAGCTGTTGCACATTTATATATATTTCAAAAAAGAGTTGTCTTAACATGGGGTTATCCTGGACTTAATTAAATGCTTTCTTAAAGTCTACAAATGCCCTATTGTATTTTGGAACTTTCTCTACCAAAGATTTTATTACGTTTTGGTGGTCATTTCTTCCAAAGTCCCTCCTATTCCTGCTTGCTCTAATGATTGGTGAAAATATCTAGCTTAGGCCCCAGTCTGTTTGTAATTATTCTCATAAAGATCTTATATTATGGGTATGTATATTAAGATTTCAGTGACATTTTTAACAACTTTTAACGACGGTTAACGGTTAACGTTGAACTATTGAGCTTCATGAATTAAATTACTATCGATTTTTTAAAAATTGAAGGCATAAAAGAAGTACGGTTTATTTTTCTAATAAGAATTAAGATAACAAAATTTCTATAGCTTCTACCAGGTATATTATGTAGTGTCTAGGGTATTACGTTCCACGGTTAGTAATTATTTTTGGTTTATAGGTGTAAACTATTTGAATCTTATGTATAACTAGAAACTTTTTTAAGTAAGTTTGAACTAAGCTAATGTTTGTCGGTCCAATTCAAGTCTATTGCTATCAGTGACGAGAAGTATTTCGTTTCCCTTACACCTATTAACCTATTAAGCATTTTGCTCCCAAAAATAGCAGTGTTTCAATATATTTTTTAATAGAATCACTATGACTTCATGATTGAATTTTTCGATTTTTTGTTGGCCAAATAAATACAGTGTTTACACCAAAAAAGCTACCAGAAGCAATTAGATCATAATTTTATCAAACAATCAACAGAATTTAGTAAATATTAGTTTTGTTAAGGCAAGACAACAATGTTCACAATAGTTTTAAGTTGAAAAGGGTCTAAAATAAAGTTTTTTTTCTGCCTCTTATTTACAGGTGAATCTAGTAATACTGCAGATGAAGAAGGCATTAAATACAGATTACAAAAAATTCGCCCGATACAATGTGTCGATATTATCTGATCTTAACTAGAAGGAAGAATGTTTAGGGTCAAGCAAGAAATGGTACTCTGAAATAAGAGAAATTAAAGCCAGTGTTCCTCAAGGTAGTGTAGTGAGACCAGTTCTTTATTTGTTGTATACACATTATATACCTCAACAGAAAAATACTGAAGTTGCTACATTCGCTAATGATACAGCTATACTGACAGTGGGCAAAAATTATAGAGAAAGTAGAGAAAAACTTCAACAGTCATGCAAAGAGATAAATCAATGGACGGACGATCGGAAAATACAAATCAATACAGAAATTTTACCTATTTGAAAAATGAGCTTGTAGACATAACATAAATATTAAAGTGATTCCACTACAACTCAGCTAAGTATTTTAGCATGCTAAATTTTAAACAAATCCTAAAGCCCATCTGGGTGTAAGTCATACTACTCTGGGAATGTGGAGACAAAAGTAACATAGATGCTGTCCAAAAATTTCAAAACAAACAAGATCCTGAGGTGTATAGCAGATACACATGGTTCTATAGGAATAATGATCTTAACAGAGATCTGAAGATGCCCACACTGGGAAGAGAGACTCCACATCAACGAGGAAGTCCTGCAGCTTCTTGATAATTTGTCAACTAACAGAAGGCTTTAGAGAAGAAAGCCGTTTGATCTAGAGCAATAGTGTAGATATAGTGCAATATTGTTACTGAAAATTGAATGCAGAAAGTATCCGCGCCAATTTGTTAAGTTCTTGTTCCAGAAATAGCTAAGGTATGTCAATGGGGATGTCTTAGATAAGTACCTAATTTAGTTCGTAAGAAATATCAGATAAAAATTGTAGGTTAGTCAATCAAGACTAGTAAAAGTATTTAATAAAATAATGTAGATGAAACATTATGCAGTGAAGAAAAATTTTTAATTTTGCATGCTCAATCATAAATTCGTTGATCCATAGCAAATTAAAAATACAAAACTTGATAGTGTTAAATAAAAATTAGAAAATATTATGTAAATATTCCTATATATGATATAATTGCCTACCAAGCCCAGTCAGATTTATTGACTTATGACAGTTAACAATCTACCAATAAGTTTATTAATTTTTAGTATATAATTATATTAATAGATCACTTTTAATAATATTGCATAATTTGTTTTCCCAAAAAGCACCTGCAAAGATTGAAAAAACCATTGAAAAGCATGTCCCAGTGCTAGTCGCTTGACTTGGAAGCGTGTACTTTTAAAGTGGACTCACTATTTTCATTGATAAATTGAAAATGCTCTTCGCATAAATGATCATGCGCTGTTTTAGTGTCATTGCCTAGAAAATTGACTGGACTGATAAGCTTACCTGAAAAACGCATGCTTATTATTTTTTTTTATAAAAGATTAAGTATCGAGTTGGGTCAAATAAAACACTTTTGACTTATATTAATTCCATGTAAAAAATAAAAGAATTAAATCGTGATTTGATATGAGACTATAATAGATAGTATTTCATTTCAACCAACGTTAAAATCACCAAATATATAAGCGAATTAAGGTTATAAAATCCTGATAATATATTACTCCAAATACATAGCACTTATTACATTACCTTTGAATAGCTCTGATTTGATTTTGGCACAGTATTCTTCAGCTTGTCCTCTTCTGTGGATATTTCGGTCACATGGATGCGTTGGAACTACTTCTGGAAGGTCTTGGCAATGTTCAGTAGTCTTCCACTTGTTGGCGAAAGCAATGACAGACTGTTCAACATCGTCTTGTGGGGTTAAGAAGTCGTCTTTTTGATTGTTGTTGAAAGTACCGCAAAGACCCTGAAGAAATTGGTGATTAATGGAGTGAAAAAAAAAATTATATAATATTTAAAACCAAAAATGAAAGATATATTAAAAAATATCTGCTTTATTTAAATAATAATTTCATTTCTTCTTCTCCTTCCTCAGCGTTTGGTTTGTTTTTTGTCTTTACATGATGTTTATTGTTATTATTTAAAATAATTTTGTCTTTGGATAAGATAATTTTAAAAATAGTATAAACTTACTCTCGTTTCTTCGTTAAATTTAGCAGGAAGGTCTATATAGACTCTGTTGCTTCCGTCCCACCAAACATCAATTCCGTTGGGTAAAGTAGCTGAAAAATAAATAAATAATTAGTAACCACAAAAGACGCATATGAATAACAAGTTATTAAAAGTACAATTAATTTTTTTATAATGATTTTAGCTTTTATCTTGTTGATAAGAACTCTAAATAGCTCTGCACCATTTTCCCAGGCTCTTTTTTTTTTCGGAAGGTTATAAGCTATAATTGGTCATACTGTAGCCATTTAGCTTATTAGACATCTTCTATTGATGTAATCTCTTACTGGCTCAGGTTTTAGTGTTAACGATCATTTAAGCAGCTGTGACTGAAGGCTTTACGTACCCTCCGATGCACGGTGGCGGCTCAGTTAAATGAGAAATTAAAAAATTTCTGGTGTCTGCTGGAGTGGAACCCAGGTCGTCTGGCTTGATAAGCCAGGATGTAGCCACCGAGCTGTCGTCGCCGCTTTTCAACCTTTTACATACTTCAGAAAATTCTTTGTCTTATAATAAAAGTTCGAATTACTCGAAATTCCGCCCACCTGTGCTTTTTTTTTTAATTGTATGCTACTATCCGTGATAGTAGGAATGCCATCATCGCTAATTTTGGCTGTCTTAAGACTGTTTGTATATATATAATCAGTCTAAATACTTTATCCTTTATTCTCTCCGTTCCCATCTTTTTTCAAAGTAGAAGTTTTCCAATCATCATAATATATTAGGCCCTAATTCACTATCTTTTCTGGTAACTCTGGAGGATAGTCTTTTAAGATTTTCTGTACTTTAATCCATACTAAACATAATATTTACATTCTCATCGTCTCTAACAAATTAATTTGACAAATATTAAGTTTAGGTATAAGAAATTTGGCCAAAAAAATAAAAAAATTAGAGAACAAGCCTATATTACACTAATTATACACTAATATTATAATGTGAATAGTATTTTACAGCATATAGTTAAAAATTTTTACTTACTTTGTAAGAAAATGGAAGAAACCTTCTTTATCCTGATTCCAGCGATGGTAAATGGAACTTGGATGATGTCTTGTCCATTTACAACTAATTCATGATTTTGTTTCAGTTTAATTATTTGATCATTAACCCTGATTGTGACTGTTTTTGTACAAGAAGGCATTCCACTGAGAATACTGAGAGGGAAGTTCATGGCCTAAACGAATTAAAGCACATTAGATATTAAATTATAACAAAAATTTAAAGTAAAACATATTTTATATAAGCTATAGATAAAATACACATTATAGAAAATTTATGTTACCTGAGAGATTGAGCCAGCACAAGGGGTGTTTTCTGCTTCGATAGAGAAGTTCTTGGCCTTTACTAAATAGTAGGAACATTTGCCCATGAAGTCGTATTTCTTTCCGTCAAAAGTGACGTAGTGAGGATCTCCAATAGCAGAACAACGAGCTCCACAGTCAACCTAAAAGGAGAAAAATTTCAGTATATTGTTACGATTTTTTTTTAGTTCAGAGAAGTGAAGTAAATTACAAACATCATAAATTCTAATTACATTAATTATTATTGCTTACAATTCACACTGATATCGCCTAAAAAACAATTTATTGAGACTAATAATCTAATGAAAACTGGGCGCAGCGGGCTAAGGCTTATATGAACAGATCTAGTAAGCAGTAAGAACTGCCTACCGGCACCGAGAACATTTTCGTTTATATAAATAGAATGTTTCGTTTTCGAGTAAATACAATAGCATGTAAAATATAAAATAAAATGTGTTGTACCGATATAGGTTTATGACTCACCTGTGTACAAATCCATTGTCCTCCACTACAAGTACAAGTGTTACAATCTTTTGGTACAGATGCTCCGGCTTCAAAGCTCTTTCCTCTCAACATACAAGGGCATTTGTCCCTGGTGATACATGACCCTTCATGAAGTACGGTTCCTTCGGGACAGAAACATCCTTCAACGCATTTCTCGTCAGATTCCACTTTTCCTTCGGAGATGGATCCGCAAGTGGGTTGTCTGTTGGCACTGCCACAAGCTTGATAGATCTTTCCGTTTGAACATTTCATTGCTACAACATTTAACGATTATTTTCCAAATCAAGTACTAACACAATGCTATACTTACGGCAAGTATTTTCGTCTCTCCAATTTGATAGTCCTTTTATGCCAAAGAGTGTACAATGCTTAACGTAAACGTCGAAGTTATCACAGGCGCATGCAGTAGGGTCGTTACTATTGAGGCAATTACAGTAATCAGATCTACAAGCATCATATAGGAATCCGATGTCCAAAAGCTGTAACAATTATTGGGTTTAAAAATTAAATAATTTTCAAAAGTGAATAATTTTAAAATGTGAGCTCAAAATTGATATCTTGCAAAAGAAGAGAGAATATTCGGTTCTCTTTGCATCGTGCCAGCAGAATAACGTTAACCTCTAACAAAGACGTTTTATGGTAGAAAAAGCTTAACAAACATTGTCAAGATTTGATTAAGAAATTAAAAATACCTACAAACATAAAATGCATTGAAAAAGCCATATCAACTCCACGACTTTGTTGGACTTAAATTTTAAAATAATGATATTTCTTAGTGAGATAAGATATACGAACAGGAATAAGTTAAGTCTGTCTATGCTAGAACTATTTTAGAATCCCAATCTACGAGAAATAATTGTCACAGCCCAAGAAAACGTCAGCGGACCTTTCGACTTCATGTCCACATCATCTTCAACAATGGTCTATGACGAATTTAAGGTTTCATGCTAGGAGAATATGAATATCCCTATGATCAAGAGTGAAATCGAATTACACGTACGATGGATGATTTAACCAAATGAGGATGTTTTAGAATTTCGGAAAAACTGCAGCGATCTATCTCTAGTAATCAGCTAGCCGAATTTTAAACGTACCTGCTAGCTCTGCTACTTCAGAGAGTTTGTTGTTGTATGAGTTGGATTTTGGAAGAGTACCAAAAGAGTAAAGGACTAAAGGAAGGTACTAAAATCTCTTAAAACAATTTTTTAAAAAGATTTCATTTTTTATCGGCATTGTTTTTAATTTTTTTTTGAAATTTAATGCATAAATTCTGTTTTAAAGGCAAGAAAAAATCAACCATTAAATTTAAAGAAAAACGTTCGGATATTTGCATTGAATTTGAATTGAATTTGAATTTATGTGACCTGGCTTGTGACTCACGAGCGAATTATTTGTCCGTGGGCGGGACTTAATTGCATGGATGGGCGTGAATCAACGTGCCCATACCTACAGTAGATTTCTTGCAGTGTAATCAAGTATTTAAATATTTCTTTGAATTGATACATATTATACTTAAAACTATTTTGTAATTATAATCGAAGGGCATTCTAAAATAAAACTATTTAAATGTGAATAAGCCACAATTAAAGGTTAAAGTAAGTTTATTGACGTTTCAATTTCCACTTCCGAAATCGTTCTCAAAATACAATTCAGAAAATAGCTTCGGAACAATATTCTAAAATAAAACTTTGGGAAAATAAGAACAAGAAATTGTTTTTAAAAGTTTCAAATTTACTACGAAAGAGGGTAACTGATTAATAAATTTTAAGCACATTTAAAATAAAACATTTTCAAATTTCAGTTAATGAAAATTTTTAATGAAGTAGGCAATCAAGCAATTGTAGCAATTGACGAGAAAGATATGGATTATACGATTCCGAAACTGACTGAAGAAGACGATAATTGAGAAGTTACCATTAGCCTTAATAAGACAAAATAACTCCTAATAAAGGACGAACAAAATATCTTCAATCTTCTATTAGAGATATAAAAAATTCGAAGAATTAAAATTTCTAGGAACAATGTTATTGTTATTATTGCTAAATAAAATGGAATACTTCAGTTGTTTACTTACATTCTGGCATTGCCTGAATCTGTTATCCTTAATAAGTTTATTACAGAAATTAGTTGCATTTTCTGCTTTTTCTGGTTGGTGAGTACAAACGGCATCCTCGGAAGGTGAATCCTCACATCGGTCTAAAATAAAACAAGGATGTTAGATACAAAACTTCAAACAATTAAATCGTTATATACTCGTTAAGGGACTCAAAGTCACAAACCATATCAAACAATTGCTTCATTCTGATTAGGGCAATCAATTACTTGTATTTAATGATATATTAAATAAAAATGCAATTATTATATTAGCCCAGAAAATCCAGATGAAGTCTTTTGACTAGTTAATAAGAGTTTTAGATATAAATCACTAAACTGATTCTCTAAAATATCATCTCAAAGATACTTCTCGGAAAAGTAGGATTTCTTAGCTAAAACTCAAGATCATTGCCATCAACATCGAACATTAACATAAAAATGAAACACCAGAAAAACTTTTAATATTTCTTTAAAAATTCTCTTTTTCTTAAAAATATATAAATGCAGCTGACGAACTGATAGATTTGATAGTCTAATCTACCATGAAGAACTAAAAAGCAAGTTAAAAACAAAATAATTAAGTTAAACAAAAGTAAGGATCTCCGAGATTATAAATGAAATTCAAGAAAATGTCAAGAAAAATAAAAGTATTCTAAGAATCTACTACATAGGCCGTAATGAGAACATAACATACAAATATGAAACATGGATAAAAGAAAATCTGAAATAGAGAGATTTGAAGTAAGTGAGTAGACTGTGTGAAGATTTAAGCACAAAGTGCTAGGGATAGAAAAACGGAAAAAATCGATTTACCAAGAATCTGTGAGTTGGGAAAAATATTTTATATAAAAAATATAGCTTAGATAATTTTGAACAAAAATGTTTATTATCACTTTTTAGTAGAACGAACCGTTGTCTCAGAAACAATGCTAAAGAGTGTTTCTTTCGTGTGCAACTTTTATGTTTTGCAGCAAATCAATTCATTTTTTTAAAGGTGTTATATAAACGTTGCGCGATTTGATCAATAAAATTTATTACTTTTATTGAACACTCACATGGAATTTCCACTGTTAGAACCTAATACTGCTACTTTTTAGTGTCACATTACACAAAGACGTTTTTCAAAACTACACAACTTTAGCTACAAACTCCACCCAATACCGTCTTCTTGGAGGCATTTAAAGCTGCATTCTTAACCTATAAAACCCATTTTTATTTTTGTTGATAGGATACTCAGATCAATAGATATCGAATTTTTACCGTTGAGTTGATATAAAATAAAATCGCCGATTCCTTCAAGCGTTGTTTCTGAGAGAACGATTTATTTTACACAAAAAGTGCTAATAAACATTTTGTCTCCCCTACGAGGGAGAGTTTCAGGGGAAAGCAGAGGTTAGGAGTGGTAAACCTTTTTGCATTTTTTTTGGGATTCCAAAATTGACATTCTCAACCAAAGGCAGCTTGTTTATTAGCATTTTTTGAGGTCAAATCTCTGACAACTGGACTGATTGATCTGGGATCAGTGAATTTTCTCCTTAGACTGAGTGAGAGCGTTATGGCTTAAATCTGGATAAAAGTTAGTTACTACATATTTCATTGGGATACGTAAATTCTTAGAAATAATATGATCTTTTCATTTGACTTCTATAATATATTATAACAAAGGAGGTTTTTGAGGAATAATTGAAATATATACATTATATATAAAAAAGTTTTATAACTAAAGTTATAAAAATATAGAGAAAATAACCTTTGGTTACAAAAAAAACTATTAAATATATTTTTTTATTAGTATCCTATTTTCAGTCAGCTTTGACTTATTTATAGAAGACTAAAACGATACATAAAAGAAAATATATTAATATTTAATTTGACTTACTTCCAATGTAGTCAACTTTCCAGCTGCTGGCAAAGGTAAGAATATTTTTGGTAGCTTCTCCGTCTTGGGTAACGATATCAGTAGTTACATCACCGTCCAAAATACCACACAAACCTTCCGTTCTATTCCAGAGGTTTTCTTTAACGGCCACTTGAATGAGGTTCTAAAAACGTTATAAAAATAAGCAAATTTTAATATTCAACCATATACTGGCATTATGTAGATTAACATGTAGAAAAATTAATATTTACCCTTCCATCCCAAAGCATTTCAACTCCAACAGTATCTAATGACACAAGAAGATTGTGAGCTTCCATTTCTACTCTTATTCCAGGAACTCGTCCAGGAATTGGTAGTACTTTGTCTCCAGATTTGAAGAGAGGCTGTCCATCAGTAGTTTTTGAAAGTAGGTAGTTAACGTTTTGCAAGAAAATATTAATGTTTTTGTGGCACAGTTCTGGATTTGATTGACACTCATCGGAATCTTGAGTGATTATGCTGAAGGTGCTGTCTTTGGAATCACGGACTAGAACGTGAGGGCATCTTGATTTGAAACTGAAAATTAAATGTTTGAATTAGTCTTTACGCTTACTTATTCCTTAATTTATTTCTTTACCAAATTATACACATTTAATAAGAATAAAAATGATTTCGTTAAATTTCAAAAGTGAAAAGCTATTATTATTTTGAAGGTGTAGTAAAAAATCATTGAAAAACATTTCGAAAATAAAATAATATTATATTGAAAGGTATTGAAGAAGCTACTGAATGCACGTGAATCAGAATCCGTGACGCATTATTTGATCTAACACTGATTTAAAAGTCTCGTGTTCAATATAAAAATGTATTTTCGTGCTTTGTCAAATAGGGAAGACAAAAATAAGTAAGTTACGTGGTTTTATTAGTACATGGGTATGGTATATTACTGAAAAGACCACCAACTGAGTTGTAAAGCAAAATGCTAGTGAAATAATAGACGAGAAATAAAGAAAATATCGTCATGCGATAAAGAAAATTCAATGAAAAAAAGATTTGCAAAGAATAAATATTCTTCTTCTTCTTTATAACCAATTCTGCTTGTTCATTGGCGGATTAATACCTCTATGGAAGGTTGTCATTCCTTTTGCGCGGTTGTCCTATACTTCTTGTGCCGATTGGTGACTAATCTCTAGGAATTTTGACGACACATGTCTCCTTTGGTGGTTATTCTATTCTTTTTTCTATTTTGTGTCCATTCATTTATACACTGTACTTTACATTTTCTCCTAATGTCTTCACTTTTCTTTCGATCTCTTAGCGTATTTCCTGTAATTCTTTTCAGTACTACCATATCTGCCGTTTCCAGTAGCTTTCGCGTTGTGGCTATGTCGGATCTTGTTTCTGAGGTATATGTCAATATTGGTCTTATAGTGGCTTTATAAATTCTTGACTTTATTTCAGTGTTAATGTGTCTGTTTCGCCATGTAGTGTTATCCTGCCAGTCTATTTGCTTTTTGTACTTGATCTCTCACTTCTTTGTCTAGCTCTTCATAGTTAGACAGTATAATTCCCAGGTATTTTATTTTCATTACTTGTTCAATACTGATGCCATCAACTTCTATTTTACATCTGGTTGGTTCTTTGCTGACTACTATTGTTTTAGTTTTCTGAGATGAGATTGTCATATTAAATTCTTTTGCTCTTATGTTAAATCTGTGATCCAGTGTTTGCAGAATACCTTCAACTTTTGGCTATCAATGTTGCGTCCTCTGTGTAACAGAGTATTTTGATTTCTGTGTTTCCCATTTTGTAGCCTCTTCCTTTGTTAACGCTTTTGATGATTTCATCCATGATCAAATTGAAGGGCAAGGGGCTCAATGAATCCCCTTGTCTTATTCCGCTGGCTATTTCTATAGGTTCAGTAAGTTGTCCATTTATTCTGACTTCCATTTTGTTGTTTTGATCGATAATTTTTATAATATTTAGGGAAACTTCTCTATTATACAGAAGATGGATTACATCTTTGAGTCTTACTCTAGTCTCTACTAATGTTGTTAATTGTGCTGTCATTGCTGCTCCACAATATTTGAGTAATTCGTTTGTTATCCTGTTCTTCAGGTTTTCAAGTATTTTTCGAACTTCCTGTGTATTTTTATTAAGATCTCCATTTGTGGTAATTTCTGGTGTTTCCGGTTCTAGCGTCGTTTGTTCTTCCTCTGCATTGAGCTTTTTTAGGTAATCAATCCACGTATACTTTTCTATGTGTTTTGGTTCTATTAGTCCCTTTACCTTCTTTCTTTGACCTCTCATAAAGCGCCATGTTTCCTTTTGCAGACCGTAAAAATCGTGTTCCATTTCTTTCGAAAAGCCTTCTCAGGGATCATTTTTTATTTTTCTTGCAAGTTCACGTGTTTCGTTTCTAATTGTCTTGTAATTATGGTATGTCTCTTGTGTTTTGGTTAACATGTATTTTCGGTAAGCTTTTTTCTTTTCTTTACATTTTTCCCTCATTTCTGTACAAGACCATAGTGTTCTCTGCCTTGGGAACGATTTATTTTTATTTATATTTTTTTCACCAAGAAATTCCTTGTCGGAGGCTAAAATATTAGATTTCATTTTTGTCCAGCTTTTTTCGACTCTATAACTTTCTGTGATAATATGTGTTTCTGCTGCAAATAATAAATGACATATAAAAAGTCATTAATATACTACAATAGCCACATCGTGCTGTTTCATCTTGAAGTAGTGATAATGCTTGAGCCAGTTTGCCGACAAAGGATCAACCCAATAGTAACAAAAAAGATAAAATATTATTGTGCTTTATCTTCTTTCATATTCGGCCTTATATATATATATATATATATATATATATATATATATATATATATATATATATATATATATATATATATATATATATATATATATATATGTATAGCTCTGGATGTTTGCAGTTTGAGTCTGCAATAAGAATCCTAAACTATTTCTAAATATGTAGCACGTTTAACAGATTAACGAAGAGGTAGTTACCAGTCCCCACAATATCGATAAGAAACAAAAATTAAAGAAATATTTGGGAATTTATATAGCAAACATTGAAAACACTGAGAAACTTTGAAAATATTTGCCAATGCTTATTAGACGCTCAAAATAGGAAGCTTGGAAACATGAGCAAGTAAAGTATTGAAAGTAGCAATATCATCACACTTCGATTATTATCATCGAGGAGTATAGAGTTTCTCGTATAGAGTTTGTTGTCTTCTCAATGGTTCGTGCTTTGTTTTCAATGGTTCTTTTCTAGGTAGATCGTCTCCCTCGCTTTCTCGCTCCTTGAATATCCCTACTCAAAGCTTTCTTTTTAATACCGTCGTTTAGTTTAGTCCTCTTTACAATTCTTTGTCTAAAGTGGCCCTAAAATATTTATAATTCACCTAAAAACACAATTGATAAATACCAGGAGTAACTGAATTCTACATAATTTTTAATGCCGAATCCAACACTGTCTGCAATTTTCTGTATTTGATGAAGTTTTGGTTGGAATAATCTTTGAAGAGAGAATACAAAAAACTAACAAATCAAATATATTTTCAAATGTATTTACATCCAATAATCTAATTGAAGAAAATACCATTTAAATTAAATTAAGTGGTTAAAGAGTGTAGATAATATTATGTTTATTTTATTGAGAAGGCCAATTTAACTTTTCTTACCTGTAGATTCTATTGTCGAAAGTTTTATAATGAGATCCACCCCAAGCAAAACATGTACCAGGTGCGGGCAGCTTCGTTTCAACAATGATACTTTCACCACCGCCTTGACCACCTTCAACGACTTTATGATTTTCGTCAATGATGATGTTTTCCTAAAAAACAGATATATTCATGTTAGATATTTATAAAATATAGAGCGACTGAAAAAATAAAGTAATCAAAGCAGGCCTTGGAATAATCCTTCCTTATTTTAGGTGCTTTCTTATTCTCACACAAGAACTCCAGAATGACTATTACATGAAGTAAGAACTAACTTGTGTATGACTGATTATCTGATTTTTTTTAAAACACAATTTTAAGAAAAAAAAAACACAAGAGGTTAAAACACCTTTAAACCTACTTTGTAATTTGTCACAAATGTAATAAAATTCATAATAAACAAGTTCATTCAAAATCAAATCGCATTTGACTGTCTAAATTACTTTTGAAGAGAATGAATTTATTTGAATTATACATTGATATATGAAATATATGTAAAGGAGCATTTACAAAAAATAAACTAAACAAATGTACTATAGAAGAATTAAGATGGTCGTTAAAATTAATATATTTCTATAAGAAATTGACACAACATGATCATATAATTAACAGAAATACATATTGGATTAATACTTAAGAAAATACTTTTAAACTGCTCTTACCGTCACTTCGGTAAGACCACTTGGTGACTCAGTAAACATAGGGAAAACCTTGATTTGTTCTAATAATTTCTGCTCGGTCAATGCTCCAGTGCTCAATTCTTTCTCCCATTTTTCCAACAAAGTTTTCTGTTCAATGGTCAATTTTCCAGATTTAAGCTCGTCCTGAATTCTTTGTATAATAATATGTACGTTCACGCCGAGAGAAAGTTCTTGTTCCAACCTTTCAAGGAAAAGTCTGCCTCCGCTGGTGGATATCCATTCGGTGTAGTTGAATGTGATATGTGTTTCGGAAGTTCCTGGAATGTAGTGGACTTCGGAACCATCAGCTACAAATATAAAAATGTTTAGTGATGATAAAGGGTTTAGGTTGATAAAGAAATTTATATATTTTATTATAAGATAAAATCGGAGAAGACCAGGCAGGTTTCACAGCGGGGAAAGCATGCTTAGATCACATTTACACGGTCGAACAACTAATAGAAAAAAGAATGGCCAAAAATAGATCCGTTTATCTGGCTTTTGTTGATCTTAAGAAGGCATATGACTCAATACCTAGAACCAAGCTATGGGAAGCAATGGAAGACATCGAAGTTCCAGGAAGATTAATAAACGCGGTAAAAGCACTCTACAAGAATAACGAAGTAGCTATCAAAACGGGCAATAGAATATGCAGTCGATTTAAGACGACAAAGGGACTACTACAGGGTTGCTCCACATCCCCCACCCTGTTCAAAATATTCCTGGAAAAAACCCTGAAACCATGGAAAAGAAAATGCGAAGGAATGGGTATACCAGTAAGGAACGAATATCTATATACGCTAAGTTTTGCCGACGACCAAATAGTGATCGCATAAGACGAGGATGACCTCAGTTTTATGATGAGAAAACTGGAGCAGGAATATACAAAGAATTGGATGGAAATAAACCTAAAGAAAACTGAATACCTAACAACGGAGAATACAGAAATAGAACAGCTGGAAATAGACGAAGGTAAACAAATCAAAGGAACAGACAAGTATAAGTATTTAGGTTTCATAATATTAAACAAAGGAACAACGGAGGAAGATATAAAAAATAGACTGGGACAAACAAGAGACTGCATACGAAAATTCAACCCGGTACTATGGGATAAGAACATCAGCATGAAAACAAAGAAAAAAATATATAATACCATGACAAGAACTATCCTCACTTATGGGTGTGAAAATTGGACAATAAATAAGAAAACCAAAAACAAAATAAGAGCAACAGAAATGGAATTCCTAAGGAGAAGCTGCAGAGTAACAAGAAGAGCTAGAGTAAATAAGCTCGGAGTGGAGCCCGATAAGAAGAAGAAAGAGAGGCAGACCCCGAAGATCTTTCAGAGATGAAGTGGACGAAGCAATGAGTAGAAGAAACCTACAGGAAGGGGACTGGCTAAACAGGAAAAATTGGAGAAAACGGTTGAGTGAAGGAATACAGTGAAAACTGTGGAAATCCTTGTATATATATTATAAATTTTTCTAATGCTCATACAATATATAATAAAATTTATATTTTATTTTATACAATATGGGAATAGCAATATGGGAATTCCACGAATAGAAAACAACATACTATATATACTATGTTTTGCGGATGATCAAGTAAAACTAACCCAAGAACATAAGGATCTAGAATATATAACCCGCAAACTAGTCGATGAATACAAAAAATGGGATCTGGAGGTCCCAGAGATATTGAACAAATCTGAATCTATATGTGTAGGAGAAAGAAGGAAAGATCTGATACTTAATAATGAAGACGTATACAATGCACCCAAATGTAAAAATATTTGAACATAAAATTGACAGATGATGAGACTCTGGATGAAGCAATAAAAGAGAAATATCCAGTAAAGAAAAGCCATACATATGATGAATGGGGTTCTGTGGAAAAAATATATCTAAAGCAAACAAAAGAAGGATATACTAGACCAGTATACAAAGTATCGTCGGATATGATTTTGAAGTTTGACCACTAAAAATAAAAAAAAACACTTCTAGCTACGGAAATAGGCTTCTGTAGGAGGTCAGCTGATGGATCACGTCGAGAAATAAGCAGTTACCAATGAAGATATCTGCATATTTATAAACGTTGAACCCCAATGATTGACGACATAAAATATAAACAATTAATGCGGTATGATTACGTTTAGATTTTCAGGAAGAAGATCGATTACCAAAGCAAATACTAGACTGGACACCACAAAAAAGACGTAAAAAAGCTAAACTACGAACAAGCTGAAGAGCATAGACGGTAAATGGAAGAAAGAGGGCTAAATGTTGACATTTGCTAAAGCATATGTGTGGTTAAAAAGTTATAAACCAAATAAGAAGTTTAGTTTTTTCAGTTAACGTATGTAACTCTCCCGAAGAAACACACTGTATATGTATATATAAAAGCCTATTCTAGGACTTTTGTATCGAGAGTGCAAAGCACAATAATAAAGGGGAAATGAATATTAAATGGATACAAAAAATGGAATGTGCAAAAGCTGGGAGATGCGACAATTGCAGAAAGGTACTCGGAAAACATCACCAACAGGCTAAGGAATCAAAATGTAAATGAAGAATGGCAGACAGACATAGACTCCTACTGGAACAAAATAAAGGAAGTCATTGAAGTAGCAGCGAAAGAGGAAATAGGAACAGAAATTTGTGCCCGCAGAAATCATTGGTTTGACGATGAATACAAGAATGCAACAAAAAAAAAAAATGAAGCCTACAGAAAGATTTTTACCCAACGAAGTAGAACACCTGTAGAGAATTACCAGACAAAGAGTAGAGAAGAAAAGACGATACACAAAAAAAAACGAAACCACCTAAATGAGGAATTTAAATATATAGAAAACCTCAACAGAGAAAAAAAAAAATCAAAGCATTCTATTAGAAAATTCATCAAAACATCAACAGAAAAGAATTCAAGGCAACCACAAGACAATGCAGAAGTCAGAATGGCGACCTATTAACAACAAGGAAATATGTATTGAATAGATGGGTGGAATACTTTAACCAGGCACTTAATATAAAGGAAGAAGAAGAAAACTTGGAAGACGAAAGAGATGGTGTAAGGGGAACAGGCGAGAGGGAAGAGGAACCACCAACGATTCTTGAAGTCAAAGATGCAGTTAAAAAGCTAGCCAAAAACAAATTACCCGGAATAAATAATCTCTCAGCTGAACTATATAAAGAAGGTGGCCATGATACTATAATGGCATTATATCAGCTTATAAAAGAAATATGGTTACAGAAATTCCTCCCCAATGATTGGAATATTGGAATACTTTGCACCATACACAAAAAAGGGGATATCTTTGAATGCTCTAACCACAGAGGAATTAAGTTTCTAAATGTAGCTTATAAAATATTTTCCACAGTACTATGTCATCGTATGGCACCATATGCACAATGGATAGTAGGAAAATACCAGCCTGGTTTCAGAGGTGGTAAATCGACAATTCATCAGATTGCAACCCTGAAACAAATTTTGGAAAAAACACTGGAATATGGCATTGATACTCATCACATATTTATAGACCACAAAGCAGCCTATGACTCTGTGAATAGTAGAGAAATGTTCAAAGCAATGAAAGAGCTAGGAATACCAAATCAGTTGGTAAATTTAACAAAACTAACTCTTGAAAAAGTTGAATGTAGAGTATGAATTCAGTGGGAACTGTCTGAATCTTTTAAAACAAATAACGGGCTGCGCCAGGGAGACCCTCTCTCCTGTATACTGTTCAATCTGGCTCTGGAAAAAGTAATACGTATGTCACAAATCACAACCACTGGTTCAATATATAATAAATCAGTTCAAATTCTGGCCTATACTGATGATATCAATATTGTTGGGAGAACGGAAAACGCTGTACGAGAGGCGTATGTAGCATTAAAAGAATCAGCTACAAAAATGGGTTTAATAATAAACACCAACAAAACAAAGTATATGAAAATAAGCACGCAACCACAAATACTACGACCACTTGTTATAGAAAACGACGTCATCGAAGCAGTGAACAAATTTGTATACCCATTAACACTGAAAATAATACTACCGCAGACATAAATGGCAGAATTTGCACGACCAACAGATACTATTTTGGGCTCAATCTCCTCCTTAAATTCACAATTATATCGATAAATACAAAAATAAAACTTTACAAAACAATAATACGCCCAGTCCTAACATATGGTTCAGAGACCTGGACTCTAACAACACATAATAAAAACATGTAAGGATGTTTCGAAAGAAAAGTACTAAGACGAATTTATGGAGTAGTGAATGACAATGCCGTGTGGAGAAGAGGATTCACCTTGAACTTTATAGAATATACCAGGAACCTGATATCGTAAAACATATTAAGATAGGACGTCTGAGGTAGATAGGGCATGTAATGCGGATGGAACAAAATGACCTAGCTAGAAAAACGCTCCTTGATAGACCCATTGGTCAGAGAAGAAGAGGAAGATTCAGAACAATGTTCCTTGATAACATCGATGAAGACATGAGAAATATGGGAATACGTACTACGTGAATAAAGGGACGACTGGAGAGAAAATCTTGAGGAGGCTAGGATCCACGTAGGGTTGTAAAGCCAGAATGATGATGATGAGTATGATGAATATTAAAATGTTGGTAGACAATTAAGCGATGGAGAAAGAAAATAATTATTTGTGACTATAAAATTAGACTCCTCTTTTTCGCCGTCCGTCTTGTGTTCTCGCTTGAATACCTGATCTTTGCTTAATTTGATGGTTTGGCATGTGGTTTCAAAGGCTTACATTCAGCATTTCATGGCTCGTTGTGCAACTCTGAGTTTATTTACGGATTTTTGCGTCAGCGTTAAATCGAACAGAATCGAACAAGACGAATCGTGACATGGAGGCCCAAAATCTATAAAAAAACTGAGGACTGCCTACTAGATATATTGATAAAATTAGACAACGGCTAGCTTTGGTTAGCATAAATAACATTCATCGTGTAAAAACCTGAAACTAGACCAGATGCTAAAGGATGTACACCACGCAATTTTCGTGCTGTAGGCCAAAGTACACGGAGGAGAAGAACATCTTATACACAAAATGGATACACAGCACTCAACACCCGAAATAAAAAAAAAGAATAAGCTCAAAAATATACTTACGGAATACACAGTCTGGAATTGGAGCTGGCAAGTAAAATCCAAGAGCGTAGTCACAAGTATATACAGGTACAGGTGGGAATTCAAAATCAATGCCAACTGGACATTTAAGCGCACAGGAGAATGTGTTAGCATCTCCGGAACAATTGTAACCACCGTTGAAGCCCATGTTCTTTGGATTACATACTTCAGCACCTAAAAAAAATTAAATAATTGTATTTATATGAACATTATATTTATAAGCGTATTTAAAAAAATTACCCTAGATACTTTATATAACCTCTGCTTTATTATAAATATTAAAAAAACCGAGAAAGAGTTTGGTTGGGTAACAGCTGAAAACAGCTTCTTTATTATACCTCTGCTTTATTATAAATTTAAAAAAAAAACGAGAAAGAGTTTGGTTGGGTAACAACTGAAAACAGCTTCTTATGGCTATATTAATTATTGCGACATTTTTGTCAAAGTTTCTCGGCATCCTCAGGGAAGAGTTAGAGAGTTACATTAATAGTATCATTTCTGAGGATATTATTGAGGATTACGTATGGAAACTTACAGCACCTATCTCAGTTTCCGTGAATATTGCTCAATAATATTCTCATGAGTGATACTAATATCCCTGCCTTTATCAAGATTCTAAAATGTACAAGATTGAGAACAAGATGATATTGTAAAACATATAGAAATTTACCAACAAGTAAAACGAGACACTAATATTATTAAATAGAAAGAGAATAAAATTTGACATTTGATGTCCCATTTTCAAAGAGGCAAATTGGAGATATGTTACAACTTTAAGATTTTTTTATGGTGTTATATTTATTATTATTTAAATCAGATTAAAATATATTTTATTTCGTTTCTTTGTATCTTTTTTGTCATTAATTCCGTTAGTGTTTCTTTTTATTTATATTGATTCGTATATCTCCCTCTTCTTTTTGTTTTACTCGATGCTATGTATAGCACATTAAAGAGGGAATAGAATATTTATGCATTCATGAGAAAAGGCATTTTAATTTCAATATTAACTCTGTTTTTGTACAAAAGCATTAATTTATTGAAAATATTACACCGCTTAAAAATTAAACGCATCTTTACCCTATATAAAATAATCCGTATGTTTCTTTAATATGTCAAAATTTCTAAATATTAAAAACTGTGTTAAATCGAATTATACATACTGTATTGGCACTGTGGGCCTCTGAATTCCTGGGGACATTGGCAGACGTTAAATGAAAGGCAGTTTCCACCATTCAAACAAGGAGGATCGCAAGTTGCTAAAATATAAAATCATAACGTTTAGTTAGAGTTAGAGTAGATTTAGACTTACGAAAATGTAAAATCTAAATGTAGGTATATACATACCTTGACAGTTTGGAATAGAAGTCCATTTTTCTTTGCTTGGAGTCCACAATCCGTTTTTGCAGTCCATGGTTGCGATCTGTGAGCCATCAGGGAATTCATGACCCTTCATACAACTGATAGTACATTTTCTATAAAAAATAGTTTATTTAATACCTAATTTTTACCTTTTATTTGTTTGATCACGGAATATACTTTTTTATACAAATTATTTAGCACTGAAGCTACTTACTTGGAATTGCAGGATCGTTTTGAGTTTTTGGGCATGGGTGGATAGTTCAAACATGGTTTGCTTTCGAACTGGCATTGAGGTCCAGAAAAGTTTTCTGCGCAGCTACATTGGTTAGGAGCCAAGCAGATTCCGTTGTTTTGGCATTGTGGCAAACAAATTGCTGAAATGTAAAAATTGTTATTTGATTGTCACAAAAGTATTTCATACATTAAACGTCATATTTATAATTATTATGAGTGTGATAAAAATGGTACTTATATCACGAAAAAAACAATATATAAATGAAACGAATGTGTCTCTGTGATGAATCTCTGGACTGTGAAAGGCATTATGGTAAATAAAACAGAGGAAACACATTTAGAATGCCTCAATTGACAAAGCCGTACCACAGCTGGCTCATCATACAGTAAGATTTGTGCTGCGACTATTGCGGTATCCAATCCAGAGGTGTAATACCATAGTATCTACGGCATGCATGACGTAGTGGACAAAGTGTTGCCTAAGCGATGTTCCAGAGAGCTAGCGCACGCTGTTGTTATGACCGAGGTACTGTATGGGCGTACTGGTGTGCCTGATTAGTGCCGTCTCCACTAATGAAGGTTGGCTATAACCATTGCAAATTCGTCTCTATCTTCGGCTTTTCTTAAGAGCGTCTGTGTGTTTAACCCGGTCCAGTTGCCAATGTTTTTCAGCCAGAATATTTGTCGTCTACCAGGACCCCTTTTTCCTTCGATTTTACCCTTGATAATCAGCTGCAACAACTCGTACTTATCATTTCTAAGTATGTGCTCCAAATATGCTGTCTTTCGCCTTTTAATGGTGGTCAAAAGTTCTCTGTCTCTTTCCATTCTGTGCAACACCATTTCATTCGTAATATGATCGGTCCATGGTATCTTCGAAATTCTCCTAAAAAGCCACATCTCAAAAGCTTCCAGTTTTCTCATTAAGTCAATATTAACAGTCCAGGCTTCGACACCATAAAGAAGAATAGAGTTGATATAACATTTTACCATCCGATATCGGATTTGCAGATTAAGTCTTTTATTACTCAGAAATTTCCTCATCTTCAAAAGGGCTGCTCTTGATTGCTCTATTCTTGAGCGAATTTCTGATTTCGGATTCAGATCTTCCGTAATCCAGACTCCTAAGTATTTCATTTTGTCCACTTGCTCAATATATTCATTTTTTATCTGGATCCTTGCAACGACTTTGCCCCTCTTACTCATAACCATGGTTTTTTTTCGTTATGTTTATTGTTAAACCAAACTATTCTGCAGTATCACAAATTATGTTTAGTAACGCCTGCAGGTCTATCTCACTTTCAGCGATAATGACTGTATCGTCAGCATAACGTTTATATTTTCACCATTTGTCTTGATCCCTTCTGTACAGTTTTCAAGTGCTTGCGTAAATAACTCTTCGAAATATATATTAAATAGTAATGGTGAAAGTACACAGCCCTGTCTCACTCCTCTACTTATCTGTTGCACATCCGTGCTATTTCCATCTAATGTTACCACAGCCTGTTGGTTCCAATAGAGATTTCTCACTATGTTAATGTCATTTTTGTTGAGTCCTTTTATCTTGAGACATTCCATGAGAATGTTATGTTTAACTTTTGTCGAAAGCTTTCTCATAGTCTACAAACGCAACGAAAAGATCTTTTTGTTCATCTCGACATTTTTGAGCAAGAGTTGTGAAACTATACAGAGCTTCCACTGTTCCGAAGACGTTACGAAAGCCAAACTGTCTATTACTCATATCCGCTTCGCACTTTCTGAATATCCTTGCATGTGTAATCTTTAAAAATGTTTTTAATAAGTGTGACATTAAGCTGAATAATCTATAGTCATTACAGTGTTTGGAGTTTTTGGTAGCGGAACAAAGGTCGATAGCAGCCATTCTGTAGGTATCGTCTAAACGTAAACATTCTGTAGGTATCGTATGATTTCGTCTAAACTCGTAAATAAGATAGAGATATAATAAAAAAAACCAGTCCAGAAGAGGTCGAGATACTTAAATCTAGAAGATTTGTAATAGGAGACCAACACCTATGGTAAGTATCCCAAGATCAATAAATTTATTAACTTACGTTCACAATTTGGTACACCACTAAACTCTTCAGCAAGCCATTTTCCATCTTGACAGAGAATCCTAATTTCGGTTTTTCCGTTAGGGAATTGATAATCTGGCATACAAGAAGCTTTACATCCAGATAATGACGAGCATCTAACTCCAGCGTTCATGGGTGACGGCATACCGGCACATCCTATTAAATAATAGTAGTAAGCATAATAAATAACTAATTTGTTAGGAGTTTTATATTTAAAAATATATAAATAGTATGATATATTTTACCTCCTTGGAATGAAATGCTGCCTGATGATCCACCGGATGAAGAAATGCTGCCTGATGATCCACCGGATAAAGAAATACTGCCTGATGATCCACTTGAGCTAGATGATGAGCCACTAAGTCCAGATGAACCAGATACACGTTGGCAGTTTGGTACACTACTAAACCCTTCTGCTAGCCATTGTCCATTTTGACAGAGAATCTGAAGTTCAATCTTTCCATTAGGGAATTGAGAGTCTGGCATACAAGTAGCTCTGCATCCAGTCAATGACGAGCATTTAACTGCAGCATTCATGGGTGAGGGCATACCCACACATCCTATAAAATAAAAACAGTAATAATAAATATCCTAACTCATTAAGAGTTTTATATTAATAAATAAATAAATACTAATATATTTGTACCTCCTTGGAATGAAATGCTGCCTGATGATCCACCGGATGAAGAAATGCTGCCTGATGATCCACCGGATAAAGAAATACTGCCTGATGATCCACTTGAGCTAGATGATGAGCCACTAAGTCCGGATGAACCAGATACACGTTGACAGTTTGGTACACCACTATACCCTTCTGCTAACCATTGTCCATTTTGGCAGATAATCTGAAGTTCAGTTTTTCCATTAGAGAATTGAGAGTCTGGCATACAAGTAGCTCTGCATCCAGTCAATGATGAGCATTTAACTGCAGCGTTCATGGGTGAGGGCATACCCACACATCCTAAAAAAAAGCAGTAAACATATTAAATACCCAACTCGTTAAGAATTTTATATTCATAAATATATAAATAGTAAAATATTTGTACCTCCTTGGAATGAAATGCTGCCTGAGGATCCACTCGATGAAGAAGATATTACGTGTGAACTGCTTGAGCTAGATGATGAGCCACTAAGTCCAGATGAACCAAATCTGCGTTCACAGTTGGGAACACCACTATATCCTTCTGCGAACCATTGTCCATTTTGACAGATAACTCTAAGTTCAGTTTTTCCATTAGGGAACTGAGAGTCTGGCATACAAGTAGCTGTGCATCCAGACACTGATGAGCATTTTACTCCAGCGTTCATCGGTGATGGCATACCCACACATCCTAAGAAATAAAAGCCGTACATATATTAAATACATGACATATTAGGAATTTTATAATAGGAAATATATATAAGTAGTAATATATTTATACCTCCTTGGAATGAAAAGCCTCCTGAGGATCCATTGGATGAAGAAGATATTACTCGTGAACCACTTGAGCTAGATGAGGAGCTAATATATTTGGATGAACCAGATAGTCCTGATGATACAGCATCCAAGAAGTCTCTCTGTTTCCTTCCGGAAACATCATATGGGCTCATGGTTACTGGTAACATTTTTGATGTGTGTCTACCTGGATGCCTGGATTTAGTATGCGCCGTTTTGGTCTTGGTATATAATTTATGATTGGCCCTGTAAAAATAGCATCAATTAGTTGTTCAAGTAAAAAATTCTGCAATTCTGATGTAATAAATAATTTAATAAATATGATAAAAAATTGGTTAAAGCAAATTTAATTTAATTTAAACAAAAATTAATGTCAGTGTCGATCGAATAGAGTAAACTGTAAGCCTAAGCTAATAAAGATTATAGATCGATGTTAGGAATATTTAGTTTCCACAAGTATAGCCTCCACCAAATAATTGTAAAATTTATTTATTATCTGCATGTCATTATGGAGTCGTTTCGATTTTATGGGATATCTAACAAAAACAGGTAGAAGGTATAATCATAAATAAATAATCCTTTGTTTTAATTTACTTGTTTATGGTAGATACCTCTCGAAACCTAACGACACCACTTAAATACAAATGACTTTGTAATAAGCTTAAGATAAGGCTTTCTGCAATAATGTGTTGGCAACTTTACATCAACAATTTACTCATATAAATCACTAAGCTGCATACTTAGCGATTCTTTCGGTGGACTACTTCTTAATCGGCGTTGAACTTGCCTAAGAATCATTTAGATTTTTTATGAATGTTGTCGTCTTTCTTTATTTTCTGTTACCGAATACGTAGAGTATTTGTCTCACGAATAACCTAGACTTCTTTTTATAGAATCATATTTATTTTTCATTTGTTCTTCTTTGTTATTCTGTTTATTCATCCATTCGCATTCCTTCAGCATGCAGTTGTTTTCCTTTCTTTTTTGTTGTTATATAGTTTGTTTCTTTAATTTCAATGAAATATTTACTACTCTACTACATATATACCATTCTATTATATTACTCTTCTCGTTTCATTTAATCTATTCTTCTTAAAGCCGTATGTCCATCCTTTTATTTGTAATACCGACCATACATTCCTGGAACTATTGTTTTTTAATACCATTTCACTACTGGCTTACAAATTCGTTAAATCTTCTTGATTAACGGAATAGAAAAATATTTATATTATCTCATTTAAATTATATTTATTTTATCCTCATTTATGGCTTTATCTCTCATTATTCCTCTGTTTCTTCTTCTCCATTCTAATGCTGGTCTTCCCCTCCTTCTTTTATTCCGTGGAACATAGTGTAAGGCCTATTTTGGCCATCGTTCGACTTCCACTCGCATTACATGCCCGTACCATAAAAGTTGTTTGGATTTTATAGTATCTACCGTATTGTAAATTCTTCCTGTTCTTCTTCTTATTTGTTCATTTGAAATGTGATCAAGTATAAATATCCGACACGCTCTTCTTAAATAATCCATTTCTACCACTTTCAGTTTTCTCTTCTCTTTCATCTTTATTTGCCAACATTCAGATCCGTACATCAAAATTGGTTCTACGACTTGTTAATTGTCATTTTTTTTTCGTAAACTAATTTTAGCAGTCCAAAGTAATGAGTGTACTATTTGTATCACATTTCGGCCTTGTTGTATTTTCTACTGACTGTCCCGTTACGATACTCCCCCCTTCCTTATCACTTCTCTCTTTTTCGTCTTTTATTCTAAGATATTCCGTTTGGTTCATGTTGATGGTGACCCCAATTTTCGATTCTTCGGTTAACTCTCAAATCATATAATGCATGTCTTCCTCTTCCTTTTACATAATCACTTGATCGTCTGCGAAGAAAAGATTTATTATGTACTTGTTTTCGTCACTGTGCATTTTCTCCTTCAGTTGTTTAAGGCTTTCTAAATATAGATTTTGAATAGAGTTAGCCAGGTTAACACATATCCAGTAACTGGCACCAGTCTCACTGACACGTAAGTTGCTACTTTGGTGAAGGCAGTCGTTTGTTGTATTGTCAGTGTTACTTTTGCAAAAATGTACGTCAGTGGCTGGAATAATGTGTTTACACGTGTCTACAACCGCTGACGTGGAGTTAGAGGGGACGCCGACGAGGGCCACTAGCATGAAAAATAGAGCAGCTCTCTATTTGAGACAGCGCTGCCAGATAGTCCTGGACTGGCGCAAACAAGTGTTTACATGATATCACGACCATGCCAGCACTGTCGTGCCAGTGGTACTTGCGTCATTTACTGGATACGTGTAAACTTGCCTATAAAAGAGATAAAGAACATCCTTGCCTCAAGCCTTTTGTAACAGGAAATGGGTCTAAAATTTTAGTATCCATTTTAACAACACTTTTTCGATTTACGTACATGTTGGCTACAGCATTGATGTATTCATAACTTAGGCCTGACTTCGTTAAAAATTCAAACAATATTTTTAAGACTACTGTATCATAGGCCTTCTCTTAGGCAACGAACACTAAATGAGTCAATAAATTTCTTAATGTTCTTTTCTTTATAATTTGTTTATACACGCTCCAAGGTCCGAGTTTTATTACCAAAACTATATGAAAGAAAATAAGTACAAGAAAAAACTGAACAATATTCTCGTTTATTTCCCTATTAAAATTAGCATGAACTTAAAAGCGGTAATAATATAATAATAATAATATAATATAATATATATATATATATATATATATATATATATATATATATATATATAATAATATAATATAATAAACTTACTGAGGAGTATGACCTTCCACTGTTTTGGTGCCATATTTTTTTTGCAAAAATTTAGGAACTTGGGCTCCTCTGTAACAAACGAAATTTTTAAATTATAATAACATAATATTAACATTTTATAAATATTTTGTGAATATTTTGTATATATTATATGTCAAAGCATAATGAATATTAGCAAACTAATTATTATATTTTATACTTGTGATCGAACGAAATAAATACAATGAGGACGTTAAGGCTGAACTTAATCAAATATTTTTTTTAATTAAGAATGATCTGACAAAATGCTTCTACAGGTCAATTTTTTTATTTCCAACTGCGCCTCGTTAGCCACCATTTTCGTCTATATGACTTCATCGTTTTTTAAATAGAATGACATACTTTTTTTTATTTTTTAATTCTCCAATAACAGATAATTACAAAAAAAAAAGAAAGAATATAGAAAGTGCGATCATAATGACAATATGAAAAAACACCAACACAAAACAGTAACTTTGTATATAAAGGGAAGAAGCTACGGAAAAACTGGACTTCGATCAGGAAATAATTTAAAGATGCATAGAATACATATACTTAGGAATTAAGCTAATATAATACGAAATAAGGAAAATAAAGTAAAAAAGCTTCTGATGTATAATTGGTATATTATATCAATTATAACATTTGAATTATCCAAAAGGATTAAAGATTTTTCGGTCTTATCAGACCATAATCAGTGAAGACATCTTAACAGTAGTAGAAACTAGCTATATAACAACGTTTAATAGCTCTTAAATTACATATTAAAAGTCTTAAATTTTAAAAATGTTGACACGAGGTTAATGTTAGAGGATTTCACGTCAAGGGAGCATACTAACCCCTGCTCGAAACAACACATAGTTCTACGGAAGATACCAGCCAACATACCAGTTGGTTGGTATGTAGGATGGTAATGAAATCATTATCTTTATAAATTATCTTAGTAAAAAAATTTAATCAGTGTCAACAAGTGAAGAAAAATAAGTAAGGTAACTGGAGAAGCAGTGAAAATGTTTTCAGAAAAAATAAAAAAGTAATAACTCAATTAAAAATGAACGTGTTTCCTGTCCAGAGGGCATTTAATTAAAAATGGAACATACAAATTAGTTTCAATCTTAACAGAAAAGTATAATAGATAACTTAACGAAGAACCAGTACTGCAGACTTGGAAGAAAGGACGGGTAAGGTCGATGCACCAAAATGGCAATAAAAAAAATACAACAGTAAGCATCCTCAGGAGATTATATGGAAAAATAATAAAGATATATACGGGTAATACCAGCCGTATAATTCAGAAGAATAAAAGAGCTTTAGAACAGGCAGATACTGTTCCGATATTAAACCTACGGTAAATTATGGAAAAAAGAAACTTGAATTTGAATTAAAGAGAGATACAATAGCCAGAATAAAGACAGGTAATAGAATATTACACGACTTTATGACAACAAAAGTTTTAAGATAAGATTGCTGTATTTCCCAATTTTTTTTAATATATACAATATATTGACGAAGCTGCAACGACTTAAAAGAAAAAATGTGGTGGTATGGGTTTGCCTATTACAAATCTCTTTACATTCCAATAGGCATATAATCAGATAGTGATCACATAAGAGAAAGAGAACCTAGAGACTGGAGAGAGAAACATTTCATAGGAATAATTATATAAAGGAATTCCATTGAACTGATCAAGTTCTTCATATCTGTGTACAATGGTAATAAAACTTTCAACTAACAACGGTGTTTTTTTTCTTATCCCAATATTTAGATGTTCAAACCAGATATTTTAACTAATACCTTAGATTTCTGAGATCTTAACTTTAACACAAACTTGTCAGAAAAAAATCTTCCGCGCAGGTTCGGTGGCGGTTAACATGTTTCTGTTTACATAACGTCTACAGGCGTACTTCTCAAGGATTCAATACTAAGTCGAAGACATTTATTTTTTATGTTATCTATTTTTATAGGATTTGTTTCTGTCGCTGAATGGTAAAATAAAGAACAATAATCCAAAATAGATCTAACGACTGTTCTATAGAATATGTAGTAATATTAATTTTGGATCCCAAAAATCTATCAAAAAAATCGAAAACATCTACCAAAACAACAAAATAGAAGTCAGAATAGATGGACAACTTACAGAACCTATAGAAATAGGCAGCGGAATAAGACAAGGGGATTCATTGAGCTCCATGCTCTTCAATTTGATCATGGATGAAATCATCATGGATTTGAAATCATCAAAAGCGTTAAAAAAGAAAGAGAATATAGAATGGGAAACAAAGAAATCAAAATGCTCTGTTACGCAGACGACGCAATATTGATAGCCCAAGATGAGGATAGTCTGCAAAGACTGGTCCACAGATTTAATATAAGAGCAAAAGAATTTACTTATATGACAATCTCATCTCAGAAAACTAAAACAATAGTAGTCAGCAAAGAACCAACCAGATGTAAAATAGAAATTGATGGTATTAGTAATGGAAATAAAATACCTGGAAATTACATTGTCTAGCTATGAAGACCTGAACAAAGAAGTGAGAGATCAAGTAAAAAAAGCAGATATACTGGCAGGATAACACTATATAGCGAAACAGACACATTAACACTGAGATGAAATTAAGAATTTATATAGCCAGTGCAAGACTAATAATATGCATCAGAAACAAGACTCGACACAGCCAAAACGCAAAGGCTACTGGAAATGGCAGAGATGAGAGTACTGAGAAGAATTACAGATAATACGCTGAGAGATCGCAAGAGAAGTGAAGACATTAGAAGAAAATGTAACGTACAGTGTATAAATGAATTGACACAAAATAGAAAAGAAGAATCGAATAAACACATAAGCAGAATGGAGGAGACCTGTGTCGTCAAAATAGCAACAGATAAGTCCCCAATCGGCAGAAGTGTCGGACGACCGAGCAAAAGATGGGTTGACACCCTTCCATAGAGGTATTAATCCGTCAATGAACAAGCAGAATTGCTTATAAAGAGGAAGAAGAAGAAGAAGAAGAATTTTGGATCCCTTCCCCAAGAGGAATGACTGAAAGTTGTTGTTAGTAAATTAACACTATTTTCTGTTCTTTTGGTTATATAATTCATGTGTTCTTTCCAATTTAATTTACAATCTAAAATAACTCCTAAAAATTTAGTGGAAGGCTTGTAAGAAAACAAATGTTTTGATAATAATTTTATTTGGTGAGAAAAACGAACTCTTTTTCTTATATAAGTAATTAATGCTGATTTTTCTTCGGAAATTGATAAGCCGTTATTGAAAATCCAATTGTCTAAATTTTTTATTGAAAATAATAGCTAATTATGCTGAGCTAATTAAAACAGGCGGTCATGAACTCATAAGTAAAATCCATCAATTAATAGAAATAACCTGGCAACAAGAAACAATGTCGAAAAAATGGTGTAGTAGTATTATTGTACCAATACACAAGAAAGGAAAAAAGGAATCATGCATGAATTACAGAGGAATCTCACTAATTAACACTACATATAAAATATTGGCTTCGATATTATTAAAAAGATTAGTACCATACGCCGAAGAAATAGTTGGTGACTACCAGTTTGGTTTCAGGCCTGGCAGATCGACTATTGATCAAATATTTACAATAAGACAAATACTTGAAAAGTATTGGGAATATAATCACGACGTGCATCAGATTTTTATAGACTTCAAACAGGCTTATGATTCAATTAATCGTGCAACATTATGGAAGGCAATGATCGAGCTCGGCGTACCCAAGAAACTAGCTGCGGTAACACAAATGTGTGTAAGTAACTCTTTTGCACAAGTTAGAATAGGGGGGAAAATATCAAATGCTTTCTGCGTAAATTCTGGACTGAGACAGGGAGATCCGTTGTCCCCATTGTTGTTTAACCTGACCTTAGAATATGTCATGCGAAAAATACATCCAAAAATCAAACCAGACACAACTGCTCGGGGAGCAAAAATCATACTCGCCTTTGCCGATGACGTAGACGCAGTAGCACAATCAACATTAGAAATTAAGGATATGTCCTCGAGCTTTGAAGAAGCTGCATTAAAGATCGGTCTAAATATAAATGAAGATAAAACAAAATACATGGTCGTCTCAAAACAAGAACGACGGCGAATAAGGCAAAACATTATTATAAATGATCACAACTTCGAAGTGGTTAAAGAATTTAAATATCTAGGAGCAACAATCACAAATGACAACAAATTAGAGCGAGAAGTTGAAACGAGAATAATGGCAGGAAACAGATCTTTGTTTGCAATGCAACATCTAATAAAGTCAAAACTTCTTTCACGAGATACAAAAATCCGGATATATAAGACCATAATAAGACCAGCAGTCGCGTATGGAAGCGAAACATGGACGCTAATGGACGCTAAATGAGTGCGACAATGGGAATTACTGGCACAGGACCGAAAAACATGGAAGGCAATAGTAAACGCGGCAAAGACTCACGAAGAGTTGTAGCGCCATTGATGATGATGATAAATTTTTTATTGCACAACTGAGTTGATTATAGTCATCTCAATGGATATGCAGTTTTTATACATTTACATCCACAGCAAAGTTGTTCAAAATGTTATCACATAAAGTTAAAAATAATTTTTTTTAACAAAAATATATAAAAAATCGAAGCAAACAAATCAGGAACACACGCGACTTTTCTTTTTGGCCCCATAACTTTTTTTAACATATTTAGGTATAGGCATTGCTTCCACAGAAAAACAAAAACTCTTGTCTTTCCTCTTGAAAATGACATTTAGTAGAAGTCTTAAGGATTTACAGTATCCAAGATACGATTTTCCAAAGTTCGCTACTCACATCAATTTTTGGCTATATTCTATTCTATAATATTCTATTCTATTGTTCTATAACTTTTTTCTACGCGGCTTTAGGTATATGCAATGGTACATTAAATAAAAAGAAAAAATAATTACCTCTTAAATAGTCTACTATAGAATACTCTAGAACTAATTATGCAAAACAAAATAAAATGCAAAAAATGCGTATGAAAGCTGCGCTGTTCATCTTTAAAACCCATTTTAATTTTTATAAACTAAGCAAAAATAGGTAAAAGTAGAAAAATTTAAAAAACCCTATCTTGCTTAGAACTAGTCCTAGAACCTTCTACTATAGACCATTTTAAAGGTAATTGATTTTCTTTCAATTAGATGTACCACTACAGCAAATACCTAAAACTACGTAGAAAAAAAGTTAGAGCACAATGTTAACGGAAAAATATGGAAAATTGCCAAAAAATGGTGTGAGCGGCTAACTTTGAAAAATAGTACCTGGAATACTGCAAATCCTAAATAATTTTACCAAACGTCATTTTGAAGAGGAAGTAAAGGAGTTTTTTTTGTTAAGCAATGCATATACGTATACCCCCTTGGAAAAAAGTTATGGAGCAAAAAAAATCGCCTTTGTTTCTATTTTTTTGCTTCGTCTTTTGAATACATTGTTGTCAAAAAAATTATTTCGATAGGAAATTTAATTTTGAACAATTTTTCTGTAAATGTATATTTTTGAAAAGTGCATAAAACTAAAGTAAAATAAAAAAATATCAATATAACGAACAAAATCAAATGGTAATATAACGAAATCAATCCAAATTACATGTATATACAAAACTAATGTATAATAAATGCACTAAAAAGTTTGTAATAATTTACTAAAATATATTTATTAAATTATTACACCTTAATTAAACAAACTAAATTTTGACTATATAAAATCAGTCCAGTATACCACTGTAACAATGTGGTTTTCTAACCTCCGACTTCCATTAACACGCATTGATTTGATGAAATTTTGGAATTAACGTTCCCAATCTACCCAATGCCGAAGTGTTCTTTAAATATTAATAAAATTTTATATGGTTTAAAATATATATTCTAAGCAAAAAGTGTTCTGTAGAGATTTTTCGAAAAATCAATACTTTTAGACTTATCCGTGATTGAAAATTTCAGTTTATCATATGCTTTTCTAATTCATACTTAGTTATAACTAGACTTGGCAAATATGCAAAATTTTTCATATTTTATGCAAATATCTGGGGAGTTTGCACATTTATACAAAAAATTGCATAAAATGAATAAACGTCAATTTTTTTCGAATTTTGGATTTTAAATAATCCTTATTTAACCGTAGAATGGTATGACTAAGTAACTGAAAATTTCAATGTTCATTTAATTGTAATATTTCAGTTTTCAATTTTACCGATAACCTAATATTCTTGGCATTGTTGTAGCAGGTAACTGATTATAATCCCCTAATAAAAAGGTATTTCAAAAGTTTATTGCGTGGGGTCTGAATAAAATTGTCCTTTTGCAAATCATTTTGTTCTCAAAAGTGAAAGTCAAAACTTAAACATCGTCAGTCGAGCTTGTTTAATTTTTACCTTTTTTATTTTAAAAATGCCGAATATAACTAGTGTCGCTACTTGGATTAAACTAGAATTAATTAAAGTTTATTGTTCAGTTTGGGGAAAAATTGTAATACTAAATATTTAATATTTGTATTCAACATAGAAACATAGAAAAACAGTCAATTTTACTGGAAAAAAATAACTTTTTTTGAAACATTTTTTTGAAGTACTTAAAAAACCTTTTTAATTTAACTAATCGGACGACCGGTTTCGCTTTCTATAATATGCAAAGCATCTTCAGGTCACGATACAAAGTTAAAATGCTGAAAATAATAATCCCATATTAGGGTGTTGTCTAATAAAGATAAAACATAGGTAGGTGATATAAATTATATAAATTACAGCAATTATGCCAATATTACATGTCTGTGGTTTTATAAATGAATAAAATGTTTAAGCAGACAAGGTAAGACCCACAAATTGGTAACATAGTCTATTAAACTGTAATGAATTAATAAATAAACCAATAAATAAGTAATAAACCAATAAAATGTAAGTAATGTTTATTTATTGGTTTATTTATTAATTCATTACAGTTTAATAGACTATGTTATCAATTTGTGGGTCTTACCTTGTCTGCTTAAACATTTTATTCATTTATAAAACCACAGACATGTAATATTGGCATAATTGCTGTAATTTATATAATTTATATCACCTACCTATGTTTTATCTTTATTAGACAACACCCTAATATGGGATTATTATTTTCAGCATTTTAACTTTGTATCGTGACCTGAAGATGCTTTACATATTATAGAAAGCGAAACCGGTCGTCCGATTAGTTAAATTAAATTGATTGTGAGTAAGTCTAACTTATTATTTCTTTTACCTTTTACTTAAAAAACATTAAAATGGGACTTTGTGGCTATCTAGCGTATGAACTAAGAAATTTATGATAAAAATAACGCTTATTCCTTTTTTTTCATAAGAAAAAACGACAGTACTACCCTTGCTATTTGCTATTTCTACCCCAATTGCCATTAAACGTCATCCATTTTAAATCTACCTTATTTAAGCATTATTAAAAGTATTTAAATTAGTTAAAGATGAATAATTTTGAAAAATATTATGGTTACATTTTTAAAAATTCCATATTTTGTTCAAAATAAGTACAAAACTATGGAAGATGCATAGAATTTGCGATATAGCAGAATCTTTTTAAAGAAAATACTGTTATATTGGAAGTTTTATGTATTTTCGATAGTTTAGTACTTGGTATTGTGGTATTGTTATTTTTTAAAATATTTTTTCGATATAACAATGATTTTTTCAAAATTATTCATTTTAAATTATTTAATCTTTCGAATCCCATTACTGATACTTAAATAAAGTGAATTTGAAACTGATAACGTTTAATTGTAATTAGGGTAGGAATATCAAGGGTAGCATAGTTGTTTTTTTCACGAAAAAAATAGAAATCACCTTTATTTTTATCATAAATCTCATAGTTCATATGCTAAGGATTCTAATAAGTTTCATTTTAATACTTTTTAAGTACCTTAAAATTTAATGAATTTTTTTTAGGAAAATTGATCGCTTTCCAGTTATTTTATGCTGAGCTTTTAAAATTTTTCGTTAAATATGAAATTGTAACCATCAATGAGTTACAACATAGTTTGTATTAGGCTTACAGCAAAAATAAAAAAGAAATTTTTTTTATTTTTTATAAGCTACATTTTATATCTAATCAATTTTTCGGTAACATTTAAAATTTTGAGTTATTCGTGAGAAATGGATCAAAAATATAAGGAAAATTGAAATTTTCAAACACTAGTAAGTCTAAATTGTTTTTCGAAAAAACTCTATGGAACATTTTTTGCTTAGAAATTTTTTTTATCGATTCTTCAGAATGTTTTCAACGTAATGTTCCCGACCTAAGAGATTGGGGTGGACTTCACCCTTAAGGTAAAAACACAATTTAGCGTAGGGTAGATTTTGCTCGATAAGGTATTGGTGTGAAAATAAATTGATCAAAACTTAACGACAATTAAAACTTTAACCAAGCTTAAAAAAATCACATTTATTGGAATTTAAAAAAAGTCAACAAAATAAGGAAATAATTTAATTAAATATTTATGATTTAAATTTCAGGACTTCCAAGAGCTAAATTTTTGTTACTTCATATTCAATTAAGATGTGGCTACTAGAGATGGTAAAAATTAGCAAAAGTCGGGAATGCCGTCTAGAATTTAGTATTTTTTTTTAATTAACTTGATACTTTA